>NW_021940571.1:2867688-2869169 GCF_001715985.3 Manacus vitellinus
TTTAATTTTTTTAATTTTAAATTTTTTTTATGGTAAATTTTTACAGAGTTGCCATAGCATGAAAATAATCTTCTTCATAGATGCAGGAAAAAAGTTACAATATGTTATATTTTTTATATATAGATGATGATGATGATGATGATGATATAGTTAATATAAAAATAAAAGAGAAAAAGAAAAGAAAAATAAAAAATAAAGAGAAAAGTAGAATCAGTTCTGCCGAATATGGAAGTGCCTGTCTGCATATATAAATACTTATCATGACAAACACATTCTCTATAGATAAATGTATAGATGAGTGTGAAAACCACACCTCCAGCAGCTGGAAATATTTCCTCTCCAGGGTGTTGTTTCTCCACGAGAACAACAGCAAAAAGAATGTGATGATTCATTACCCAGTACATAAAGAAACTTTGACTGTTGGAAATACATGACTTTAAAGTTTGACATTTTCGATGCATAATCATTATTTTAAAAAAGCTGCTTTTGGTTTTGCTCCCCCTTTATTTAAGGAAAGAAATAATTTCAATTTGACCCATATATATGTTTGTATTCTCATAAATACACTTTATGGTGTGGTGGAAAGTATATTTCCTATCTGAGATCTAGTAGTAATAAATACAGGAATCTCATAGGAATTATATAGCAGGAGGTAGAGAATTCCAGTTTTTGTTCTTCCCTTGCAAGGAAATATTGTATGAATTATCTCTCCAGAGCTCTAATGGAAGACTCAATAAGAAGAGCATTAAAATACATTATGAGAGGCAAAAAGCCTGATCCAAAATTATTCTCATAAGATATTAAAGAATGGTTCTAATTTCTAGGTACTGAGTATTTAAATCGTGGAATATCTGGAGTTGGAAGGGACTCATAAAGACTCTGGTCACTCACAGGACAATTCCAGTGACAGCCTGATGGCAACACTCACTTTCTGAAAGTCTTAAAACCATGAAAATATGGGAAGAAATATCAAAAAATAAACATGTTGGAAGTCTCAGCATAACAGGTCATGAGATACAGCCAGTGAGGGGAGTGTTGATCTGAGCAAGGTTTTCATCTCAGGAATTTCCCAAGCCCCCTGATATAACACACACGGATTCAAAGCCTCAGTGACCTTAGCACATGAGTTCTGTTCAAAATAAGCTTGACTAAATCATGTTTCCAAGCTTATCTACAGGTGTAAAAATCACTGGGGCAGGCAAAATATTTTAACTCCAGATGTTTTCATACCTGCAGATCACCTTCCCTCACACCCTCATGGGGTTTTGCAGCCCTCAGTTGCACAGGCAGGTTTTTCTGGCTCAAATGTCACCCCTGCTTGAGAAATGTCAGTGGATCTGATTCCTGTGGAAAGCACGCTATGAAATATTGCCTGAGCACAGAGGTGTTGCCCCGGTGAACTTGCAGCCTTTTGAGTTTTTGATGCACCACAGGACCAGCATAAAGATGCTCAAAAAAAGGATTTAAGTGAACTTTACAGT
>NW_021940571.1:2873674-2968861 GCF_001715985.3 Manacus vitellinus
TTGTCCTCATGTGCAGCTCCACTCTTTGGTTTTGTTAAACCACTCACAATCTGGAGGGTTCAGCAATTTTATAACCAGCTTCTTATTTATTTCTGTATGTCACCAGGTAAGAAAATATTCACTTTCCATTTGGGATATGATAGTGAAAGAAGTGGGGTGAAGTGGAAGAAGTGTGATGAAAGGATATTTCCAAAGAAAAAGGAAAAAAACCCCACACTTTTTTGTGTTCACCAAGTCTGGAAGTGCCATAGGAATTATAAATCACTTACATCTGGAGAGTTTGAAACTATCTGGGGAAAAGGGGATTGATGAGTGTTTACTTGTCTGTGCACTGTGAATGCAGAAATTCACCTCTGTTTTCTGAATTCATTTGGAAACAAATATTAATAAGGAAGATTGTCACCTGCATCTGTCCTGAAGCAACAAATTAGTGCAAGCACTTGAAACAAGATAATTAATAGTTCAGAACATTCTAAATAATATATTGCTGATTTTTTTTTTTATTAGGAAAATTTAGACCGTGCTACAATTTTTAACAACATGCTGATTTTTTTATTTATGGAGTTTATTTTTAATAATTATGGTTTGTGTAACCCCAAGTTCTTTTGGGTGATGTGACTAATTTAGGAGAATTTGATGATATATTTTGCATATATATTTGAAATGTAATCTCTGAAATTTTATTAGAAGAAAATCTTTTAGAAAGTCCTAGACGTGGGGGCAGTTTAGATTCAGCTCCTTAATTAATTTAAATTAATTAATTAGATTCAGCTCCATATATTTTTCGCTCCTTAATTAATTTAAAACTGTGCAAACATCCTACAGTGTTATGTCCCAGATCCCTACGTTAAAAAAACAAAAGAACAAACAAAGTGGCTGAAGCCATCCCTGTGAAAAGAAATAAAAGTTATTTCACCAAAGGCAACTCTATTTTGATTTCTGAGGTGCTGTTACACAAGAGCTTTCGGGAGAAGTGGGACAAGGATAACAAGAAGGGGGTCGTTATCCAAGAGTTCAAAGGTAGGCAGTTGATCAAAGGTTAAATACAAGAAAAGGAATTATTCCATTCAAGTTAAATATAGGACTTTGTAACCTAAATAGATGCTTAGCTTCAATTAAAAACTCTTGGAAAAAGCTTTTGTGCTGTGGGGAAGTTCTCAAAGTCAGGCAAACTTTGTTTTTATTGCTTGAAAGGATCTAGGGGAAGGGAGGGAAGGATGGGATATCTCAATTTTCATTCCAAAATGTTTCTAGTTATAAAAGGTAGAGGGCAGAACCCATTAGATCCATTTAAAATTGCAGCTTGCAGAGGTGGCATGAAAATATTTTAGCTTCTAAAGTTGGAGATGGAATATTAGAGCCTGTAAAAGCATTTTCTCAGGAATAGGCAGAGCCTGTAAAAGCATTTTCTCCAGCCTGGTCGCAGCCCAGAGCCCTGAAAGGAGGCAAAGCTGGCAGGGAAAATGTGCAAAGGAGCAGCTGAGGGGGAGAGAGTTCAACTGGGAGAGGGAATTCATTAAAGGAGTCAGATGGAAAGTTGTAGAGGAAGCAGGAGCTGCCTGGATGAAAAATAACAAAATGCCCTTCCTGAGCATCACTGGCTGCACTGGAAGATGGATCAGGAATGTTGGATAGCACTGATTAAATGAGAGCTTGGATATGCAGAGCGGGAAATTCTGTTTTCTGTCATTATTTAATAAGAAGGGAATGTTTGAAAATAGTGTGAGGAATTGTGTGGATCAACAGGAGACAACAGAGGGGAGAGAGGAGATGCTGTGGCTGTTACTGTAAATGGATATCTGGGGTTGTGCCACCTTTTCAGAGAGCAGAAAGTGTCATTAGAGAGAACATTTAATAAATATATTATTAATATATCTGATGGTGTAAATGCTGTTAAGAACTAATTGCTCATTAATCTGTTAAAAATAATAACCAATAGAAACAAATATATTAGTGATAGCAATAACAAATGGCTGGACTTGAAGAAGAGCCCAACTCTTCAGAGGTTTCCTTTTGCTGCCTTTGTTCAAACATGTCACAGTGTGTTACCCTCTCCACCATCCCAGTGGTATTTTCAAGACTCAGTAATGGCAAATAATGTTTTCAACAGATACTTTTTGGCCGCTCTGCTGGAATGTCACTTTTATTTGCCTTTCCTGCTCAGTGCAAATAGCTTCCATTTTTAAAAAGAGCTGGGATATCTCAGTATCAGCTGCTTTATGGCCTGACCCTGAATATAGGGTTTATATCAGGGGAGTAAATGGTGCACTATATCCACCTGAAAGGGCTCATAAGATTATTAAAAAGGGACCCACTGGTCAGAGAGCATTTCTAAATTGCTCATTCCATAATTATTATAATGTGCATAACGCCTCATATGCATTAAACATTCAACTGAAATGACTCTGAATGGGAGAGCAACCATATAACAAGGAAAAACCCCTTCTTTTACATAATAGAATTTAAAATATCAATAAGGTAAATAATATATATAGTGTGTGCTTAAGTGTGTACACTTCTACATGCACTTATGAATTATATATTTATAGCATATTCCAAATGTGTAGTTAAACACTTCAGCTTTCCACACAGGCTAATTTGAAGTGTGTTGGCATTAGATTAAAATTTAACATTTCAGCTGCAATCAGGATTCAAAAATTCCTATTGCAAAATATTGGTATTACTGATAGTGAAAACATCATCAAGCCTCACTTACTCCTCAGAAACATAGGATGTTGGTATTTTCTGGAAGTGGAAAAAGGAACTTCCAAACTCTTCATTACTTATCAAAACCGTCCTGGTTTAGCTAAAGAAAACCACAAAAGGGTTTTGAAGGGAAGGGATTTGAAGGGAAAGGGGAAAATAAAGACAAAAAGGGAAAAGGTGAAAAGGGGAAAGGGAAGGGGAAAGGGAAGGGGAAAAGAGGAAAATGGGAAGGGCAAAAAAGGGGGAAAAGGGGAAAGAGGGAAAGGAAAGGGAAAGAGGAATGGGAAACTAAGGGGGAAAAGGGGAAAGGGAGAGGCTCCTCCTCCTGAAGGGGAGGTGGAGGTGAGCTCCTCGTGCTGGATCAGTGAGGACATTTGAAGCCTTCCCCCCTCCCTGTGCCATCCCCTGAGGTGACACCACCACTCTCTTGTCACAGCCCAGCCCATGCTCCTGCTGTGTTGCCAGATGTTTCCATCCAGCTGCTACTTCCAGGCTCCAAAGAAAAAACTCAATTAACTGCACAAGTGTGGCAGCTTCATTAAAACAGGCACAGCCAAGTGTGACGTGGTTTTATCTTTTACATCAGTGGAACTGTAGTTTCGGGGCCGTCAGTGTCTCTTCAACACAACAATATCTGCTCCACCCCATCCACTCACTCCTACAACTGTGCCCAAGATGAGGCCTTCAGAGTAAATGCATAATTTGGGAACGCTTTGGAGTGACACTGAAGGCACATGTGCGCTGGTTCTTCCCTGTCTCCTCCCCACACCAATTAGTGGTGGTTTTCCTCTCAGCTGGCACATGTGGGCACTTCTCTTGGGCAGGGAAGGAGCTGCTGTCAAATTGCAATAGTTCCATGGAGGAAGATCTAAGGCAAGGGAGGAGATCTGGGAGTGAACAGCTCGCTGCTGATATCCTTCAGCCACAACTTGAGACAGGAGGAAGGGCAGTCACAGAACACCATCTTCCAAAAGGCAAAAAAAAATGGGAGCATTTAGTCCACAAACCCCAGAGATATTTATAAAATCGTCTATTTTTGCAGCTATAAAAATTTCTTGCGGAAAGCTGCAGTTTTCTGTCTCCTTCTCATATAGGAGTGATATCAGGAATTAACCCTGCAGCTAGAGAGCTGCATCCTGACACAAAAACATCCTGGAGATGCTGGAGTTTTATTATTTTTTTCTGTAGGGTTGGAGTCAGAATGTGTTCAAGGTGAGTCACCCTCTGGTTATTACAGGACATTCCTCTGGAACATCCTCCAGCTCCTCACCTGGCAAGGGTGTGATTTAGAGCTGCCACCTCCATAGTGCTCATCCTGGGGTGGCTGTTAGAAAGAAAACTCCCAACTCTTTCCAAGCTTTTCCTCCTTTTCAGTCTATTGAAGGATTCTTGGATCTTCCGCTTTCCAAGCATGGGAAAGGTAATTAGGCTGGAATACCACACGTTGCTACAGCCACATAAATCACAGAACCATTTGGGTTGCAAAAGGCCTCCAAGATCTTCGAGTCCAAACTACAGAATCAGATAAAATACAAAGAGAAACTACTGAATGAGCAGGAGGCTGCAGAGAGGTTCAAGAGTCTTGATATTAAAGAAGGAAAACAAGTGAAATGAAATCCCAGTTTTGCTTTTTTTTTCTGTTTTTTTCCTCTCTTTCCTACCAAAAGCAGAGCTTTCCTAACAGAGGACGAAGATATTGGGTGGGAAGTCATCCAAAAATTCACCCTGGCCTTGGAGGGATCTGCATAACCACAATAAGCTTTTAAGTGCAGTTACTCTACACGGCCAAGTTACCCAAATCCTTTCCATGTCGAAGCTGGAGCAACTGGAAAGCCAAAGTTTTAGGGATCCACCTGTAAGATCTTGGCTACTGAGCTGTTTTACCACAAAATTTTGAGGCAAAAAATAATCATTTAAATGAATGTCACAGTCATTACAACTTAATATGACCTCTGACAGCAGTTTGTTCCCATCTGATTTAATTGTAAACGTGCTTTACCAGTCTCTTTAGATCTTCTGCACTCTTGGGATACAAAGAGTCTTTAACATGAATTGCTGTTATAGTAAACACACAACAATGTTCCCTTCAGTGAGATAAACACTCAGAGATAAACATTCATGAGTTAACCTTGAAACTTCAGGTTTAATTTTACAGCTTCAGGTCAAAACACCAAGAAACCAAAATATCTGGCTAAAAAAAGCATACAAAAAACGCCAACTTCAAATGTCTTTTGCAAATATCTTCGTATTTTATAGATCAACAACTTGAAACATTGCTTTGTGCTAAATCAGTAATCTGAAAACATTTGCTTTATCTGGTCTTAAATACTTCTCCATAGCAGTGGCTTGCATAGGTATAATTACAGTTAAAGTTAAATATAGTTATGGCCCCAAATCCACGCAGAGGTAACATCAACTGTGTGTTTTTTACAAAGTCTGGGATTCAGGAAACTGGCCACAATTCTACTCCATGAGAAAACACAGAGTTTTACCTTCAGTTCTCAGTTTTGAAAGATTAAGTTAGTCTGAAGAGCCACAGTGTTTAAAATACAGATTTTGCTTCCTAGGGAGACACTGAGCTCAGCCTTCAACACACAGAATACCTGAATATGAACTGACTGTACTGGTGTGTTTTTATAGTAAAAAAGTATTCTAAGATGAAAAAAAAAGCTGCTTTGAAAATTGAAAAATTGAAAGAGAGTTTCAAAACATGAGAAGATTCAGCGTTGTGGTCAATGTTGTTTTACAGGCATTTCAGTTCCATTGCAGGGTGTAGTTCTGGCCTAATTTCAGCTCAAGCCCACTGATTGTCAGGAGCTGGGAATAAAACAGACAAAATGGACAATTAGTAACTTTGCCCTGAACATCCACAGCGTTTTCTGTGTTCCACAGAGATACTGGCTTCTTGTTTTAAACTATGATTTATTCCTCTTCCTTTGCTTTTGTGTTTGTATCACTATAAACAGACTTTAAGCAGCACAGAATTAGGAGTCTGACCGTGGTGCTCTGATCCCTTCCTTCATTCAGAGGCTCTTTTAGAACTGAGGTTCCTTTTATTTTTAAAATAAAGGAATTTTTGAAAGGCAGCAAAACTTGGAACGTGCTGTAATTCAACCGTGCATGTGGAATTTTTTTCCATCCAAAAGTCAACGGCAGAACAAAACACTTCCATTCTCTTTTGCATTTTTAGCTCTCTTTTTTTTGTTGTTTTGTTTTGGGTTGGTTCTGTACAACACTTCTATAGCTCTGGCTTTCCACTGAAAGAGAGGAAGAACTAAGTCTTAACAGAATGCTGAATTTTAAAGGAAGGGGAGGAAAATCCCAGTAACTCTCCCTCTGTCAGAAAACCAGAAAGACTGAACATCTCAGCAGTTCTGTTCGTATTTGGAAGATGCTCCATAGAAGTGGCATCTCAAATAACAACAGTTAAACAATTGCTTTCAGCTGCCTTCAGAAGTGTTGGATTTTATTGTCTGGGAAGGCAAGAGAAGATGATGTCCTGGACAGGCACAACCCATGGAGATGGAAACCCCAGTGCTCTGAAGCTGGTGGAAGGTTTGTCAGTAACTTCAGAAGAAGTGGGATTTGCCATCTATGTGTAGGAATGTCTACAGCTGAAATGGGACCTGACAGAACAAGAAATAGTGAGAGGCAAACAGGGCTGGGAAATGGAACTGCTGTCAGACAAGACTGACAATAACAGGGTTGTGTAGAGACTCTGAAAACACCTGGAGATGCTTTTCCTTCCCTCAAATCTCACAGGTTGCAAGTAAAGGTATTGTGAAGAGTGGAAACCAAGCATAGACCAAAATCCACCACTTTTCCACCTCCGGAAGTGGTTTGGGTTCCTCAACAGGAATTTTTGTACTTAAGGGCTCTACCACACCCAGTAGTTCCTATATCCATTATCTGATGGTAGATTATGTATCTTGCTGAAATGTATTTCAAATCTGGTATTCCAGCTGAATCTCCAAAGGTTTAGGAGCACAAATGCAGGTGTGAAGGTGGCATCACCCTGCAAACATCATCTCACCTGCTTGGTGCTGTTGTAATTCGAGGCATGAGGTGATTGGATTGTCCCACTGTTCTGCAACACAGTCACCTGAGTGACACTGCTGGGCACCCCCAGGACTTTAATGTCAGTAAAATTTAAGTTATTTGGGTCAGTGTAGCCACCATGCAAAACCCTGATATCTAAAACGTTCTGAAAAGAAAAGGAAAAAAACAAAATCAGAGACTGTGATTAGATGGTACAAGTCTAGAGAAGCTGTGGCTGCTCCATCCCTGGAAGTGTCCCAGGCCAGGTTGGAGCAACCTGGGCTAGTGGAAGGTGTCCCTGCCCATGGCAGGGGTTGGGACTGGCTGAGCTTTAAGCTCCCTTACAACCCAAACCAATTTATGATTTTATGCAGTCCACTTGAGCTTTTCATTTGCTGTTCTCACTGCCAACTTTTTAAACTTTGTTTTTCTAATACCTGTGTAGTATTATTTATTTTTCAAATGCTGAACCCTTCAGTTTTCTTCACATTGATAAACCTGGCCAAATCCTGGGCTCTGCTGTGCCTTTAATTGCCACTCAGCTGAATGATGTGAAGCAACACAAAACTTTTAACCCCTGCCCTGGGCAGCAAGTGCTGCAGGACAAACCCCTCCTGCACTTCCAGCTTCTGAGAGAGCTGCTCCAGGCTCTGCTCTCCCTGCTTTGTGCCCTCCCAGAACAGCTCCTGCACTCCTATCAGCCCCTCAGCACTCCCAGGTCCCCTCTCATTCCCAGTCACTGTGATTTTAAGTACACTCCGGGCACACAATTCCTTTAGGATGTGCCCAGATCCCATGCAAATGTGCTGTGACACAATTCTGCATATTTAGTGCTTAGAATTACTTTTCCTGTGAGTGGTTTTCATTCTTGGTTGATTCAAGACCTTTTTAATTAAGCTTTTCCTTACCAAGTTTTTGTAAAAAAAAGGGAAAGGTGCATTTACTTTTTAATCTCCTTACAGCTGCAAATACTGAGTATTAGCAAAACAAACTTCTCTTCCTGAGCGATTAACACCCTTTTATTTGACAAAGATAGAATTAAATGAGAAGGGAGAACAGTGTGGATAAAATTAGAAGACATTCTGACACCCTGGAACACTAATGAAATAAGAAAGTGTGTTTTCTACTACAATAGAAAGAGCATTTCTTTAAAACCAAAAGTCCATATAATTAGAGTCTAATTTTATTTCAGTTAATCACATGATAAAAATTGAAATCTGACAATGCCATAAATGTACAGCCTACTTAACAAAACACTATAATTTATAACTTCAGAATCATTCCTAAATTCATTCTCAGCACAGTTTAATCATATCACTTGTAATTTATTCAATTATGAGCACAATTTAATGTTGGGGGGGATATATAGACACTATAAAGATCCAAATTAAAATACCCATAGTTAAAATACAATAATAATCACCTGAAGTGATTATTCAAAAAAATGTGAGCTGATGTGACTTACCTGATTAGCAGTGAATGATGTCAGCAGATATTGACCGTTTTCATATGCATCTGTTAGAAAGAAACAATAAAATAAAATGTATTTTCTATCCTCCTTATTTAACACATTATCAAAATTTCAGTTCAAGAATTGTGTCCATATATTACACACAACTATATGTATCTATATGCAAATAAAGAGAAGTTGTGCATTTCCAGAAGATATATTAGATAGCAAATACTTTCAGGATTTAATGTGTGCTGTTTAAATGAGGCCAAAAGAACATTTTAGAGGTAAGATACATATTTAAAAAAGAAATGAAAGAGCATTAGGAAGATCAGGGGTGTTTAGACTAGAAGGAGAAAGACGTTTCTTTCTCACTGAAGATTCATTTCCCACACCCACCTCTATTCCCTGTCCAATTCCATGTGACACACAACCAGGATAAAGGCTGATACATCTTTGAAATTGTTGTTGTATATTTTACCACTCCTGTTATTCAGCCTTAAAGGCACTCGGAGTAGTGCTGAGAATCACTGGAATGAGGTTCCTGCCTCTCCTGACTACTGAAAACAGATCAGAGGCACCTGCTGAGATGCACCTTTGTAACCTGAGTGAATTCATTTTGTCATCAGACTTCCATAAGCGTGGCCATCATTTCTGAATTCCAGTGCTGACAGGAATGTTGGGTGTTGTGAAGCCCCTCAGGATGCACCAACAGCATCCTGCAAACTTCCCTCCACATCATCATGCAAAACAGCTCCATTTTCTGCATTCCTTACATTAATTTTGGGTGACAGCTTATTGTTATTAGAGGGGTAATGCTCTCTGGATGGAAAGGACAAATGATATTTAAATATCTCTTGTCCGAAATTTAGTGGTGTCGAGGAAATTAGTTAAAGCTCCCACATAATCTCTGGTTATGGCTCCCATAGGTTTGAGGATGAATCTTTGCTGCCTTAGGCCCAGGGCACAATTTCATTTATACAACATATTAATTCTGTAAATCGTAGCATTATGTGGAATACATCAGGAAAAATCACGTTTCTATAACGGTTTAATTTCAGTTTTGCCTCTGAAGGCAGGTTCAGGTATGTCCTCCAGAAATGTGATGGCTTTGTCCAGAGTCCATCATTTCCCCCTGCTCCTAAAGCTTCTCCTCCAACACCCCACACCACTGCAGAGTTTGTTTCATGTCTCCTCACTTCTCATCCTCGGGTTTTGTTCTGTCTGTTTTACTTTGGGTTTTGAACATCTCCAAGGGTGGAGGCTCCACAGCCTCTCTGGGCAACCCGTTGCAGTATTTGACCATTCTCACAGCAAAAAAAAAAAAAAAATAAAAAAAAAAAAATAAAAAGAGTTTTATGAAGGCAAGAAGCACCAGACCTACCAATTGTAACCCCATCATCCCAGTAAAGGTGTCCTTCTGCAAACAGACTGTCATCCAGTGCCACCGTGAGTCCCATCGCGTTTTGCCGGCTGTGGAAAACACAACAATTTCCCCTCCATTTCCTCAGCAGATCACATTTCATATTTCTCTGATGTTAGAGTTTGTAAAGGGATACTGTACATCACCCAATTCACCTCCCGTAACCATCTTCCCAAGCCCCATGTTATCAAATTTCAAGGAGAAAAGCCAAGAGAAAAAAAAAAACAAATTTAAAAATTTTGGGTTGATCTTACCTGTAAAAAGTTGTCCTGGCAGGATTTTGCCAAGGAAGGATGTGTCCACCTCGGATATGCAGGTTGATATGATCCAAAGGAGCTGAGAAAACTTGGTATTGTCCTCCCCCAAAGCCAACATACTCATCCTATGTACAAAAAAGTTAAAAAGTTTTACAGGTGGTTGAGTTTTTTGTTTGTTTGTTTGTTTGTTTTTAGAATGAAATGATAATGTTTTTCTAGACAGATTAATTAGTAGTTGTTACTGCAGGAGTAACTACTAATGCTTTTAAAAGGAACTCTGAAATTTTGGCTCTATGAAAGACTTGACTGGAGGTGCAGCAGCTGAACCAAAGGGGCCAGTCAGGTGAAATCCAAACCTGTGATTAATGAAGTTTGATCCCTGCTCTTCCTATGACCAAATCTTTTATTATTTTCCAGGAAAGATGATGCAGCTAAACCTGCTTTGTCTTTCTATATTCCAGGATTCCATTACAAAGACATTCTGTGTATAATTTGAAGGTTAAAAAAGTCAACTGGGATCTAAATTAAAGGTATTATTTCAGTTTTTAACTTACCCTAACCCTGGGCAAGTTATTATACAGGAATCAAGGATTTATTTTTAATCAGCTAAGTAGATTTTATATTTCTAGGAACTTATGTTAAATGCAAATTAAGCAGAAGAGTGTTCCCACCTCCCCACCACCCTCAGCACTGGGAAGAAGACATAAAATATAGTTTTTAAGTGACTTACAGTGTAGTAATCATACCAGCGGGCACGGGGCAAGTAACCCGTCACTGTTGAAGCACTCTGGAATTAAACACACGAGTTTTAGGCACCTTAAATCAAAAAGTGAAGCTTTAATATTTTCATAAGTGCTTAAAATCAACCTACCTGTTGCAACACAGGGGTGATGAGCAGGGCAGGCCCCCAGAGGAACTGCTCATGTATGTCCCAGGTTGTTCTGTCGTTCACAAACCTGTCAGAATTAGACATTGAGAGGTGAATTTTTCCAAGGTTTCCTTCTTTAAGACATTTTTGTCAGCCATTGAACCTACTCTTCCTACTATCTACCGTTTCCTCATCTTTATTTTAGCATTAATAATGCACAGATTAATTAATGGTTGCCAGGAATGCATAAAGATCCTAATGTGAGACTCATTATTGAAATGCTAGTACTTAGCTTTATTTTTTTTTCCATTTCTTTGCTTTTACTTTTCAGTGGATTTAGACAATAAAACTCTGAAGGTCTGTTGTGCCTGCCTGGCATGTGCAATAATAATCATGGGAACCACTTTCTAATTTGTGCCGCTGTTTTCTTAGACAGTTGCTTTGGAAAAATCAGATCATCCCATGCAAACAACTCAGTGTTCCTCAGCCAAGACTTGTTTTTTTAATGAAGGGGAAAATGCTGCAATGAAGAGAAAACTTAGAGGGGTCTCCACTGAGGAAGTTTTAATGGGAATTCCTGATAAGGAGAGCAGAGGAGTTGCACTTACTCGTGCAATACAGGACGGACCACAGTGCTGCCGTTGGCATGGGCATCATGCATTAGTGTGTAGAGATAAGGTAACAGGGTGTATCTGACATTCAGCACCTTCTTGGCAGCCTCTGCAAATGTTGCATTCCAGGCAGCAGGATCTTGCCTCTGGAAGAGAGGAGACCATTGTTAGTGAAGCTGGATTTTCTGTTGGGAACAGCTGAAAAAAAAGTATCAACGGAGCAAGATAAATCCAAGGATATTTCTCCAACAAACGCAAGCACTTTCGTTTATTTTTTCTTAAATATGGAGTAAGTGATGCTAAAAACTGTAGGAATCACTGTCAGCCCTAAGAGGGAAGCTCGGGGAAATACTATAAAGAATGTTTAATGCAAAATGTCCCCAGGGTGGGACACATCCCAGTGCACAGAATTTATCATCCCTCTTTTCCACAGGGCAGCTCTCTGGACTTGCAAGGGGACACCAAGCACAAAGCACTGATGGCAGGGAGCACTTCCAGTCTTTATTAAATGTAGGGAACAATACCTTGGCAGATTGGGGAAGACTGGGAGCAACATGATAACCCTGAAGCTGCATTTTTAAAGCTTTAACAGGCCTATCCAAAGGTGGGTCACTGCGAGATAAAGCCCAGGAGGTTTGAAAAGGAGACTTTAATCCATTAGATACATTCCATATAAATAGCTCTGCTCTCCTAGACCTCAAGCTTTAACTGGAATAGAAGTGCTGTTTCCACTTCTTTTTCTTTTCCCAGTTATCTTGTTTTACAGCTTTCTCCACCCTAGTCCTTAGCCAGCACAGATCTACATTTAGGCAATTATTTCCCTTTCCTTTGAGCAGAAATACAATATCTGATGGTGGCAAATGTGCAAAGCACAGACATTTCCGAGTCTTACTCCAGCATCTTATTACACTGCTCCATTTTCTCATTTGTTGGGTAATTATGGGCAATTAGGGCTGAGAGCACCAGGGTCAGTTTTGCTCCTCGAAGTGTGTTTGCCATCAAAGCTCTATTTTAGTCTTGGTGTAGCACATTCAAATCCAAATGGCACAGAGGGGAAAATATGCAGGAGTTTGGTTTAGTCCAAGCAAAATTAGAATGGGCTTCTTTCCAGTGATCCCAGTCCCAGAGCAGCCCCTCTGTGGGCATCAAACCTCCCAGGTAAGGGGAAGGTTTACAGGAAAGCAAGTATATAAATAATGACAATTTTTATTTTATAAAAAGCCAAATATGTTCTTTTCTTGTCCATTTCATTGGAATGTACTTTTTTTTTCGTTTTTTTTTTGAGCCAGGCTACCTTTTGCATTGTTTGGCAGCTCTTTGCATGTGTGGTGCTGTTAACAACCATTAAAAAGTTGCATCTCACCCTTGTTCCTTTCTCATTGTGATTCCTGGAATATGGATAAAATGCACCCAGCTGCGTCCAGCGAAGACACAGCTCATACTCTGAGTCTCTGAAGAAGCCACAGATATCAGCTCCTGTCTGAAATATTTAGAATGATCCGATTGGAATACTATAATATCATGTACAGCATCAGGGTAATTGAATATAAGTTAATAACTTGTTAGCTTACATAAGATATTCCAAAGAGACTGAAGTCCATCATCCCTGAAAAGAAAAATAAAATGACATTACTGGCTGGGTTTTTTTTTCCAGTGGTTGCATAGATAATACATATTGCAATGCTGAATGAGCAGAGAATAAAAACAAATACAGGCCCTGTGATTCCTCTAACATGTCAGGTTTTTCTGCTACAGAAAGAGATGGGACGTTATTGGTCAGGAGGAAACAAAAAAAATGAGGGGCAGGACACAGGACATGAAAGTGGTGGGTATAAAAGACCTCCTGTGGTAGAAGGAAGGAAGGAAGGAAGAAGGAAAAAAAGGAGGAAGAGGAAAAGAGAGGAAGAGGAAAAGAGAGGAAGAGGAAAAGAGAGGAAGAGGAAAAGAGAGGAAGAGGAAAAGAGAGGAAGAGGAAAAGAGAGGAAGAGGAAAAGAGAGGAAGAGGAAAAGAGAGGAAGAGGAAAAGAGAGGAAGAGGAAAAGAGAGGAAGAGGAAAAGAGAGGAAGAGGAAAAGAGAGGAAGAGGAAAAGAAAGGAAGAGGAAAAGAAAGGAAGAGGAAAAGAAAGGAAGAGGAAAAGAAAGGAAGAGGAAAAGAAAGGAAGAGGAAAAGAAAGGAAAAAGAAAAAAAGGAAAAAGAAAAAAAGGAAAAAGAAAAGAAAGGAAAAAGAAAAAAGGAAAAAGAAAAAAAGGAAAAAGAAAAAAAGGAAAAAGAAAAAAAGGAAAAGAAAAAAAAGGAAGAAGAAAAAAAAGGAAGAAGAAAAAAAAGGAAGAAGAAAAAAAAGGAAGAAGAAAAAAAAGGAAGAAGAAAAAAGGAAGAAGAAAAAAAAGGAAGAAGAAAAAAAAGGAAGAAGAAAAAAAAGGAAGAAGAAAAAAAAGGAAGAAGAAAAAAAAGGAAGAAGAAAAAAAAGGAAGAAAGAAGAGAACACAGATTCTGATACCTGAACTAAAGTGCTTTTTCAGCCAAAATCCCATGAATACTAAAAGCAAGCAGGTGAAGGAGAAGCAAGGCCGGGCTGGCCGGGGCTTGGAGCAGCCTGGTCTAGTGGAAGGTGTCTCTGCCCACGGAATGAGATGACTGAGGTCCCTTCCAACCCAAACCCTTGTGACTGAGTGATTCCACGAGCACAGATGTTTCCCCTGGCACGTACCAACGATGGATGTGCCGAGCTGGTCCCAGGCTGCCGTGTTGTCCCCCAGCCAGTGCCCTGCCCACCTCCCGCTGCTGGGGTAGGTGGAACGGGTGATCACGATCCCGCGCTCCTGGGTGGCCTCATGCAAAGCCCTGCCGTTGAAAAGAGACAGAGAATGAGTTACATGAGAAATATTCCATGGGTTTTGTTACCTGAAGGCCCCTGAAATGAAATATCTGGGGTTATACAGTCATAGTGAGGGGCTGTGTCAACAATGCTTTGGAAAGGGCAGCTAAAAGTTCCAAAGTAAACACAGTTTACGTCACATGTAGAACTGCTCGAGGATGGGCACGACCTGAGTGTTCTGCTGACTCAGTCCTGGAGCTCCTGGAGATCTCTGCTCCAGGACTCAGCCAAAGCTCTATCCATGAAAAGTAATTATTCATGTCAGAAAGCCTGAATTTACCCCCAAACAGTTCCTGTATTCACTAATGAGGGCTCTGGCTCTGCAAAAACCTCATTACAAAAGAACAGCATCAGGGCAACATCCCGAAGTTTCTGTGTCTAATGGATAGAGAACCAAAATGACACCTGGGTGCATAAAAAAAACGCTCACTTTTAAGTTACAGTGTTTTATGAGTTTTGTGTGAAAAAAGAAATCTTTCTGTTTGGATACTTTAGCATTAAAATAAATTATTATTGCAATATTTCTTCAGTTTCCAAAGTACTCACTTCAGTTACTGCCACAGAATAAAATGGGGACTGAAATATATATATATATGTATGTATCAAAGTATATATTTTGCAGATAACATTTTCAATAAATTTCCAGTGTAAGAATATCTGCATGAGCTGTGTAATTTATTGCAGTGATTTCTCTTAAGGTGCTTCTCAAAAGAGAAGGAAATATTTCACTACATTTCCATCCATACTTAAAACACAGAAATGATGGCAATATTCCTCTTACTGTCAAACTGTTGTCTACCCTTTGGGGTGGCACAACAAGGTTTTGGGGGCTGTGGGGTGACTTCAGTGAGAAACTTCCCAAAGTTTCCCTGTGTCTGTCTGATGGAGCCAATGCCAAGTGGATCCAAGAGGGATCTGCCACTGGCCAAGCCCACCAGCAATGGTGGATAGAGCTGAGATAACAGGTATAAGAAGGGGAAAACATTGCTCCCAACAGCAACTGGAGCCAGAGAGAGGAGAATATGTGGAATCAACAGCCCTTCAGACCCCAAGGTCAGAGGAGAAGGTGGTGCTGGAGCTGAGCTTCCCCTGAGATTCTGTGGGGAAGCCCACGGTGAGGCAGCTGTGCCCCTGCAGCCCAGGGAGGTCCACGGGGGAGCAGAGATCCCCCCTCAGCCCAGGGAGGTCCATGGGGGAGCAGAGATCCACCCTCAGCCCAGGGAGGTCCATGGGGGAGCAGAGATCCCCCCTCAGCCCAGGGAGGTCCATGGGGGAACAGAGATCCATCCTCAGCCCAGGGAGGACCCCATGCCAGAGTAGGAGGATGCCCAAAGGAGGTTGTGATCCCATGGGATGCCTGCACTGGAGCAGGGTCCTGGCAGGAACCTGTGGATCCATGGAGAGAGGAACACACACTGCAGCAGGGGAAGAGAGAGAAGAGACCTTCTGCTGAGGAGGAAAGAGCAGCAGAGACAACGTGTGATGAACTGACTGCAACCCCTGTTCCTTGTCCTCCTCCACCCCTTGTGGTGAGGAGGTAGAGAAAACAGGGAATGAATTGTGCCTGGGAAGAAGTGAGGACGGGGGAATGAAGAATTGGTTTTAAATAAACACTCTCTGATTGCATTGGTTGTAAAGTAAACTAATTTCCACAACCAGTTGCTTTGCCCATGGCAGTAACTGGTGAGTGATCTCTCCTGTCCTTATCACAATGCACAAGCCCTTCCTTGTACTTTCCCTCCTCTGTCTAGTTGAGGAGAGCAGTGATGAACAGCTTTGGTGGGCACCTGGAACCCAGCCAGGGCTCAACCCTCCACATCCCTTGCAATGCCCAAATCCCATGGGACTGGGCTGACAGCAGAGGGATCAGACATTCCTTCCTGTCCTGTCAGCAGTTTCACTCCTGCCTTGACTGGCAGCTCAGCCCTGGTCTGCTGCCAAATAGAACATCCACTCAGTCACAAATTCCAGTAGCCTTGATATTTTCTTTCTTTATGGTAATATCAAAGTTACCAAGGGCTTTAAGGTCATTTAGACTTATAGAGAAACACTGTTCCTTGCTTACTCCTGGAATTGTAAATGAAAAAGCACAGAGACATTATCATTAGATCAGACCTTATCTAAAGCAGGCTGGGGGACTGTTCAGAGGAACAGATATTGCCTTAGAACTGGGAAAATAAATGCTTGAAAGTAAAGCTTTATGCACACACTTTGCATTTTAAAAGTCACTGTTCCACCTTTTCACTCATTCTTGATTTGTTTTAGAGAACATAAGTGAGCCCTTCTTAAATTAACAGGACTGAAAAACTGTCTTCATTTTTCCTCACTGGATTTAAAATGTAAGGGAAAATCAGCATCAGCCCTAGGAATAAACCAGGGAATCACAGCAAAACCTAGAGACAATAAGTATGTTCTATTTTAATTACAGTAATTATGTGAGTCTATCATTGAGCAATTGCTGTTCCCCACAGCTGATCCAAACCCTGTTCTGTGCTCTGCTCTGGGAAAGAACACCCGAGTTGGTGGGTCTCCTGCTCTTGTTTGCAATGCAGAGCATCACCCTGGGGAGTCCTCAGAACAGACACCTCTTGGTGTCTCCACATGTGCTGGGGCAAGGAAACACTTGATGGAGAGTAATTCCATCCAAATTAAAGTATCTCAGCAATAGCACTGTGGCTACCTTACTTCATAATGCAGGTCAGCAGTGCAGCTTGCCCAGCAGAACATTGATATGGATGAAGCCCTCAGAAAGGATATACCAAGAATTCCTCCCCAGCCAGGTGAAAAATAAGTTTCTTTAGTACCAGACTTGAGTGAACTGTCTTTAAAATGTACCTTGTAAATCGTGCCTGCTCAGGGTCAGTGATTTTAAAGCTGCTAAACTCAAAATAAAGTCTCTGCCTGCTTGTCCTGAGACAGCCAGGGATGCAGTGGCAGCTCTGCGAGCTAGGGGTAGGTTTTTTCCCTTCTCCCTGGCTCTAAGTGCAGAAGGGATTTATTGCAGTGAAATCATGGAAGCAAAGCTGCAGGTCAGACCTGCCCAGACTCACCTCCCCTTCTGCTGCAGCTCAGGCTTCCCCCACCCTTCCTGTGAGGTGACTGGAATAAAACCAACTTCCGACCAGAAAATCAAAGGTATTATTACACAAACATTTCTTGGGCATCTTAAATAAACTGATAAAAGTTTTGGCCATAAGAATGTTGGCACAGAATATTCATTTGTAACATATTTTGGGGACAGCAGGAAACGTGCAAGGTCCACTTACTCTAAGGTAGGTCTTGCCTGTGACCACCCGTAAAGGCTGTGGACATCGAAGTGTCTGACTGCAGTCCCATCTGGGAGATACTGTACACCTTCCATGCATGGAGTTTTGACAATTAATCCTTCTGACCTGAATCCCAAATCTTGTGGAAAAGGAAGAAAAAGATTTATTGTTTGTTAATAATAAGCGTGCAATAATGTTGGGTTTTTTTCTTAATTTTCATAATCTATTAGGTTTTCAATCTCTATCAGGCATTTAGTTATTTATTCATTTGTAATTATAAAAATAGCATTTCCAAAATGGAATATTTCCAGTATTCCTATGTAGGCATCTGGGTCTGTAAATGTTTTAATAGTGCACTTACAGATGTTCTTACTGAGGAAGCTCAAAGAGTAAACAAAATATATCAGAAAATATTCCAAATCTTTGTAAACATCATCATAACACCCATACAAACAGAAAAATGGGTTTGGTGGGGGTGTGGTCTGTGTCTGACTATTAATTTCCTGAAAATTCCTGAGAAACTATTCATAAAAATGGAATACAACAGTAAGCAACAAGAGTATGCTAATAAACCATTGATAAATAATTCCTAATTAGTACTACTTTATACCAGTTCTTCAGTGAAACCAAGCTAAGAAAGCAAAGCATTTCAAGCATTTGACTGCACAGATAAATGGTAATTAGAGGAGACACACGGATATTTTCTAAATTTTTAATTAATTGCATTATTCATCTGAGAAAACTGCAAAACACAGAGCTACATTCTGTGCCGTGCCTCAAGCAAAGCACTTAGATATTAAACAGGTATCAAAATCCATATTCAGGCGAGGAGCTGAAAATAACTTTATTTTTAAGAAGTGCCACACGGTTGCTGCTCCCGCTGAAACAGCTGCCCAGAATCTCAGAAATAAAGGGCCACCTTCAGTGAGGGGCTGTGGTTTATATTCCCATCTTTATTTAGGCTTTTGCACCCCATGTAAGAGGTATGAAATTATGTGGTAACAGAACAGCCTAAAACTGATTTAAGGAGAGATCAGACTTACGGGGCATGTAGGGTGGGTTGTTTAGGAGATCGTCTCTGCAGCCATCAAGGGCACCATTATAAAAAGTTGCTGGTTCATTCATGTCCTAAAAACCAAAAAGCAAAACCCCATTGTATTGGTTTAAAGCCTGCAGAACCCATTTCACCCTGAATTACAAAGAAGAGCGTTGTAGAATTCCTCAGGAGACCCTGCAGCTGCAGGTTTAGTCTGATTTTTCATGTTCCGTGAAGGGGGATTACAGGGAGGCTGGAGAGGGACTTTTCACAGCGGCATGGAGTGACAGGACAAGGGGAATGGCCTTGATCTGAAGGAGGGCAGGGATAGATGGGATATTGGGAAGGAATCCTTCCCTGTGAGGGCGGTGAGGCCCTGGCACAGGTTACCCAGAGAAGCTGTGGCTGCCCCATCCCTGGAAGTGTCCAAGGCCAGGTTGGACGGAGCTTGGAGCAACCTGGGCTAGTGGAAGGTGTCCCTATGTTTTTATTTTACTTATCACAGAATCATTAATGGAAAAGGCCTCCAAGATCATCCAGTCCAAACTCTATTTCATGGGAATTTAACACCAGAAACGTCTGAGCTGCAGCAAGAGATGCTGGGAATTGTGTCCCTCTCCACCAATGTCTGGCAGAGAAAAACAATCCAGAAGTCAGATGGATTTCTACACTTACAGTCCACAGGCCATCGAACTTGACACTGTTCTCGGGATTGTTGGTATTGTTGTAGTACTCCAGGATTTCTCTCTTCCACCACTCGGCTGCGGAAGGGCGGAAGAAATCTGGGAAAGCAACATGTGCTCCATAGAGCTGGAAAAATAGAAGGAATGAGACAGATACAAGATTAAAAGCATACTACTGTTAAAATGTTGGAATTTTATAAAAAAATAAAATAAGAAGGGCAAAAAATAATTACTTGTTTGCTCATTTTTTTGCCTATTAGGAAGGCTGACCAGTTTCTGACTGTTATTCCTTCCATGAGATTAATCAATTAGTTTGCTAATATTTTTATTAATTAACATCTAATTTGAGTACCAAACCAAACCTTATGAACACTTACCGCTATCTGGGTTTGCTCAGGCAGGGACTCATTAACTACTACATTAGGAAGGAATGGCCAGACCTAAAGGAAAAAGAATATTTCAAAGAATCAAATCACATTGAATGAAATCTGAGCATCAGGAACAGACAGAAAGAACTGTTCTTCCCTGTACAGTACCTTGGAATATATAATTTCATCGGAATTAGGCCGTTTCATGAAGACATCATTATCCACACCTCTATTGAATGTAGGATAATTGGTTTCATTTCCAGAAATGGTTGGATCCTACAATTAAAAAATACTTTTACACTCAAACCCCAAGTTTAGAAAGTTGTTGAATATATTCTGCATTCTGCAATGCTGTACTGAAATTTAAAAACACTGTTCCAAACTGACCAGGATGATGATGAATCTCATTCCATCTGCTTTGATTCTGTTAATCAGAGCTGGTAATCCAGCAAAGCGTGTGCCGAGGGTGAAGTCCAGTTGCCTCTCCATGTAGTCAATATCTACATATTGGACATCCTGCAGTTAAAAAAAAAAAAAACAAAATCAAAAAACCAAAAAAAAAAACACCAATTAATTTAAATTAATTTCTCTCTTTTTATTTTTTTTGCTAAAGATTGAAAATCTGCCAAAATAAGTAAAACACTGAACGTTTGATCTGTAAAATTGGAAGCAGTGGTAACTTTAGACTAAAGCTGTTAAATGAATATTACACAATTTATCAGCAAGTCCAATTCAAAATAAGCCCTTCACTGCTGCATCCAGTCTGAGGGTAGAAACTGATACATGATAGACAAAAAAATTCCTGGATATGTATATATATGTCTGTACACAGAAACTGCACATGTGCTTCCATGTCTATAAGAAAACAGTGGAAATAGTTGTTCTATATCGAAACCTTGATATTAATTGCAGTTAAAATGGAGTCATACTCAATTTATAATATAATTTTGTTAGGTTTGTGTGCTATTCCAACCTTCCTAGCAACAGTGGACTTGACACAGAGCACTATGGAAAGCTGCTTCCTTTTTTCCCCCCTGTTTGCTTTCCTTGTTGATCTCTGCTCCTTCGTGCTGCTTTGGCAGGAATGATAAAGAAAATAAAGCAGCCTAAGGCCTGCATTTAACATGGCTCAGATTCTGCAGAGATGTTCAGCTGTGGCATAAAATCTGCTCTAGTCTACCATGGCGGTTTTTTTTTTTTTGGTTGATCTGTGATTTTGTGTTTCAAATAGGTCCTAGTTAATGCTATGAAGCCAAAATTGCAGGAATGAGCTCAGCTATGAATTGTTCCCAGCGTACATGGGGAATGTCAGCTGCCTTCATCTCCTCCACCACCTGGGAGACCTCTGAGTCGTTCCTGTATCCGTAGCGGCACAGCTGGAATCCCAAGGACCAGTAGGCCGGCATGACCGGCCGTCCAATCAGCTGGAGGGGAGGAAAAATATTTGTGGTGAGCAGGTGAAGAGAGAACAAAGCAACCAACCCAAACCCAGCATTAGGTTGTACGAGAACAAGGATCCTACTTCCGTGTACTGCTGGACAACCATCTCCGGCGTTGGGCCCAAAAACACGTAGAAGTCGAGAACTCCCCCGGTTGTCCGGTAGGTCAGGGCAGGGGTTGGCTGGAAAGTCACATCTGGGAATGGAGGAGAGGAAATGAGTAAAGGGCACCTGGATCTGCCACTGCTGCAAAACACTGACCATAAAAATAAAACCCATTGAAGAAGAGGGGAAGAGTCTGTTTACAAGGGCCTGGAGTGATGGGACAAGGGGCAGTGATCTTAAACTGAAAGAGAGCAGTTTTAGATTGGATTTTAGGAAGAAATTCTTCCCTGTGAGGGTGGGGAGGCGCTGGCACAGGTTGCCCAGAGAAGCTGTGGCTGCCCCATCATCCCTGGAAGTGTCCAAGTCCAAGCTGGAGCAACCTGGGCTAGTGGAAGGTGTCCCTGCCCATGGCATGGGGGTTGGAATTAAATGAGTTTTAAGGTCCCTTCCAATCCAAACCATTCCATGATTCTATGAAATAAAGTGAAGGTTTTCTTACCCATTGCATTGCTGTTAAGCAAGAAAACCCCGTGGGCATTGCCATCTTCTTCAAGAGCCATGTAAAATGGATGATAACCATAGGAATTCAGCTGGTACTGCAAATAAAATAAACCACATTTTACCGGGGAAACATCACAAACATTTGCTTATTTACATTTAGTAATACATTTAATAAAAGACGAGGCGCAACTGCCAAAGATATAACAAATAAACTCCAAAATTATATACCTAAACTCTACACACCTACAAAACATATTTACTTTCCAGCTTCACAACTCCAGTCAGCCTTGTTCAGGCTGCCCAGGCAGGAAGGAAAGCAAAGGTGTTACTGCCCTTAAAACTCACTAATGAGAAGGTACTTCCTCAGGACAAAACTTTCCCTTTTCAAACAGGACCAGCTGTTTACGTGCTCAGGAGAAGCTGCTGACATTCTGTTATCTTTCATTTTCTCAAAAATATATTCAAACCTGACCTGGGAATTGGAGCTATAATTAACCACCACTTCCATTGGTCATTCTCAGCAAATTGCCAATGTGGCATCTTGTAGGAAATAACAGCAACAGACAAAAGATTGCTGAATTACCCCTGTGGGTACTAAATTAATCCCAAAATAGTAGGAGTTGCCCTGACTTGTGTCTAACTTTCAGAATAATAAAAAAGGAGGAACGTGCTGTTATTTCTAAGCCATTTGTCATCTTCTAACACCAGCTCAAGGCCTGAGCTCCACACATTGGTCTTGCAGACCATGAAGAACAGTTTCACACAAGACCTTTGCCATTGAGACCGTCCAAATTATAAACCCTTACAAATATGATCAAAGCCAATGGGTGTGTCCAGTACCAGACTTTAAATTCTTACTGAACAACTCTGAGCATTGGACTCATGGGTCCAAAAGTTGTGTTTTCTGGTACTTACAGTAGGAGGCTGATCCCTGGTGAACATCCCCCAGGTTTGCCAGTTGATGTCGTTTCGGAATGTGGGTTTTTCAGACTCCCCTAATCCATAGATGTACTCGGAGGCCAAGCGGGTGGAAATCTGGATGAACATGTCGCTGAAGGTGAAGGTGGGCAGGGCTGAATTCCAGCTGAAACGGGAAGAGGAAAACAAGAGTGGAGTGTGGCCTCAGTGCTGTGTTGAGCCGGCTGATGCTTTTTTTAGGCTACTCTCTTCCTCTGAAATTCCTGCTCTTCAGTAAAAAGGGAATAAAACCGTTGTGGTTCTCAAGAAAACTTAAAGCACGTGAAATGGGGGTGTCTGAGAATTGATAAACAGTTTAGAGACACGAAGTCTCTCAGAGAGAGATATATTATGCACAGGCATCATGGTCATCAAGTTACACTGTATTTTGGCAATTTAGTGACAAAATGTGTTTCAGGACAGTATTTGCCTCCCAGACTGAGCACTGGTGCCAAATGGAATAGAGAAAATAAGGTGTTTTTTATAGTTCACTGAACTTTTTGTGCAGATTACGCTGAAATTGCATTCACAGGTCACATTTGTTGTAAATCAGCATCTTTAGAGTTAGAAATCAAACTGTAACCTCAAGTGCTCTGCCAAAGAATTACATCGTTCCAGGAGCTTGAACTGCAGGTTGGGTTATTACTCTGGTTGGCAAAAGGGAATCCAGCTTCCAATTAAGCCTTAAGAACTTTAAAAATTGAAATAACTGGATTTTTTAAATAAAAATCATAACACACAGCTGCCAACATCATTGCTTTCTGTTTTCTAGCTCTGAATTAATCAAAGAAAGAAGTGAAGCTCCTGTCATGTACCAAAACCCATCTATAAGTTAGTTGAGATGTTACTTCCTTCTATGTACTTTTTTTTTCCTGACCATTCCCCAAAACTGAACCAAATGGTCAATCCTTAACGTTCAGTGCTGTGGTCACCTAAGGAATATTTTAGGAAGTGTAGGAAATCACTGTGCCCCCCCCCCACCCCCAGAAAGCTGGGAATTACACAAGGAACACCCACTGGGAGCTGTCAGTGTCCCTCACTCCAGCACAAGAAAACAGTTTGCCTTAAAAAGAGGTAAAAAACCACAAGTGAAATAAAATAAAATAGCATAAAGTGACAGTGACTTACATGAATGTCCCTGTGCTCCTGCGCTGGATTCGTATTCCAAAGGGTTTTACCTGAAGGGATGCGTCATAAAGTCGACTCTGGCTTGAGCTTGTTGGGGAGCTGGGGAGATTCAGTGGGATTGGGACCTCATATCGTGAGTTTGCATAATCATAGATCTGTGAAGGAGAAATCAATTCATTCCAATAAGCAACATGTTTGAAATCTTACCTATAATAGTGAGAGAAATTTGGTATGATTTTTAAAACACTTGCTGTGATTTTCTAACACTTGCTGACTATTTTCTTACAATACGTTTTCTTCACAATTATTTCACAGTATTTTTTTCAGGGGAAAAAAAAAATCCCTTAAGGATTTATTTTAGATCAGGAATGGTTTGTCTAATTATCTATATGAATTTAAAGTATGTACTTATATTGAAAATATTCATATGTGCTTTCTGTATGTGGTAAATATCTTTCTAATTAATCTTTTTCTCAACTCGTTTTTTTAATGATTCCTGTATTCTGAAAGTTGAAATAAGTTAGTTTTTGATGTCTCATCATTTCATGGCATCACACTTAGTTCAGTATTGTGAAATGCATGGCAATAAATTACAGTTAAACAACAGCGCATCGAAAAATTTAGAACAGGAGTAGAATGATGGATGTAAAAATAAGCTGCAGAGTCATGATAACACTTACAGATAAATTTACCTGTATATTAACAAAATACTTTCAGTTTCAAAGTTTCTGGTTGCCATTACACATTATACCTTTGATTCATTTTGTTGTAAAACTGAGCACGAAATTCCAGGACGAAAAAAAAAGATGCGAGCAAAGAGCAACAACAAATAATTGCTTAGAAGGAGAAACATATTTAGACAAAGGTGCTGCTGCCTGTGTAACATAAACCTGACTATAAAAAGCTGTCATAATTTCCATAACCAAGGTTATTTTTAACAGCTCCTGGAAGTCCTGGGCTGGGATTACCTTGAACTGCAGCATGTTGTCCAGGTGATATACGACCTCCACACGTAGGGTGCTGATGGGAGTAGTCAAAGACTCATTAGCTCTGATGCTGGCACTGTTCAAAGTCAGGTCAGCCACAACCCCTGTGGAGGAGTATTGGACGTTCTCTAGGTAGTAAGGGGTGTCAGAGCTGAAGTAGCAGGAAGGGACATCCGTATTTTGTGTTTCCTGATGCAAACAGAAAGAAGTTACAGGTTAAGGAGCCAGATTTTTTTATTCCTTACAGCAAGGAATCCCAGTTTTATCAGACATCCATCAAATGTAGGATTTGAGGGAAAGCTTAATGCAACTACCAACAATAAAGAAATATCACAGAATCCATTGATCTCTACTCTAAATCAGATAGAATAAAACAATCCAGTGAAGGCTGTACAAATAGTTCAGTCAGGAAACTGAAGCCTTGGTGGATTTAATTTCCCTGTCTCTCTGATCTTCAGCTCATGGTTTAATCCTGGCCTGTTGAAATTCCTAAAGCTTCCTCACTCTCAATCCCAAAGCTTCCTCCCTTTCAATTGTGATTTGGAAAGAGTTCCTTGACATGGACATAAACAATTAAGGTCACATCAGAATCAAAATTTCCAGGAGATTCAAGGGTTTCCCCTCAAACTGAGATCCAGAGGAAGTGATTTGATTTAAAATGTCCCTCAATGCCTGTGAAGGTGAGACAAAGGGGATGAGCCTTGCAGGCCACGGTGCCAGTGAAGCAGAAGAGGTAGCTGCAGGTGTTATTATCCTTTTTCATCACTCTAATACTATTTCTTTCCATCTTTCAAAAAATACCACATTTTTCCTCAATTTCTGATGCACTTTGAGAGAGTTTACCCAGTTGCCAACTAGTGAGGAGAACAAAACCCAGCAGTACAGGCCAGCTGAGATCTGCACCCCATTTTATTTAAAGCTGACAAATCTGCCAAACTACTTTTTATTTGGTAACAACCACAAAGAAAAAGCTCTGACTCTGGAAATCTTTCTGTCTTATTAGTTTAGAGAAAATAATTACTTACTTCCCAGGTACAGCCAAGTTGTTCACATTTTTCTTGTGTTGGATCAGGACTGGGATAACAATCAAACCTTTCCTCGAGAGTTATGTTTTGCTGCCATTGTATTGTGTAAGATCTTCCCAGTTCAAGTTGAAGTCCTGTTATAGTGGCAGTCTATAAACATTAAACAATAAAGAGTTATTAAATGTCACATCCCATCCATCTTTCCTTCAGTCAGCAGAGCTGCTGGTGCTCAAGGATAGTGCACTTTGTGACTTGACAGCTCACAAAACCCCCTGCCCTGTAATATTTGATCCAGTTTCGCTTTTACAAACACACACAACCGATATTCTTGCAGACAAAAATCAGAAAAATCAGGAATCTAAAAAAATTGAGTTAATCCCACAGCTTCCTTGGAAGCAAACCAGAACAAATACACGAGTTAATATAAATAGTAATAAATAATAATAAACTGTTTGCTGCACTGAGGGTGTGAGACCACAACTTAGATGCACTAAGTTGAATGCAATTTTACTTCCATTCTGCAATAAAATCCGCATTACATTTTACTGAAACAGCGCTAGCACTGAGGACTGTCCTTTGCAATACACAAAACAAAACTGATGCAATTTGAAATATGTTTACTTTCCATATTCCTGTTACTGTTTTACCTGGTATAAAGAACTATAGTTGATATTAAGTGGATAATCTTGCACAACATTGTTTTCATACACAGTGACTGATATTACTTCCTGGCGCACTCCGAATATCCTGATTTCTTCAAATCTCAAGTTGTTTGGATCACTGTAGTTGTTGAATGCAACATTGATGTGCAGAGTATTCTGAAAAATAGTGGACACATTCTTACAAAAAAAAAAAAATCTGCCAAAAGTCCTCTTGATTTAACTATTTCTTTCTGATCAGATTTTCATATTATAGCATAAAGTAAGCCAATCTAATTTTCCTAACATAATAATTCTTGCTCTGCTTGTTGTTATCACACTAATGCTTTTCTCCCATCTGTATAATGTGCTTTATAGCTGTGTTTCAACTTTCTTGTTTGCTTTTTTGGGCAACAAAAAAGGCTGGGGTGTGTCTGTGACAGGGCAGGTAAGTGTTGCTCAACAGTGATCTCGCTGGGTTTTAACAAGCAAAGGTTCTTATTCACTTTCCCTGATATAAAAATACCACTTCCTATTCAATGTCTTTAACTATTCTTAGATTAAGAGGCCAAAGTGCAGCATGGCTACCACACGTGCCAGTGTAGAACATCCTCCATGTGACACTTGAGGTTAATTTTTAATTCAATGTCGTTACAGTCAAGAGATGATTTGCTTACAGGAGTTTCAAGCTCCAACAGCAACTGAGGTTTCTTATCTACAAATGATTCTTTGATTACTTATGATTAAAAAAAAATTACTAAACCATGTTCTTCCACTCGTGTTCCTCTACATTCTCTCACTTGTCTCGTGATATTCCATCATGGCAAAGGAATGAATTCCTTTAGCAGATATTTATTATTATTATTATTATTATTGTACAAATAATATGCTATCATGTTGTGTCCAAATTCCTTGTTATTTGATAAGTCCTGTCAATATTGAATAGAAACACTCTCAGGACTTCACCCTGGTGTAAAATAACCCTGTCCAGGCAGTTTCAGCTTAAACAAATAACACAATAAAAATCATTTTGGAGTTTCCAGGGGTTCAGAGAATGTGTGTTTTCCTCACTCTTTAGAGTAATTCAGCTGTACAAAAAAAAAAAATCTATTTTTTTTTAAATTTCCACAATTTTTAGAATCAAAACCATTACATGCACCTCGTTTTTGACTCTCTTTTAACTGCCACTGATGCTTCATAATTTTCTCTCTCAATAAACATCACTGCTGAGTTTATTATGTGAAAGGAAATAGGAGTTCTTTACCCACTTATATAAACTAGCAGAAAAAAAGACAACAGATTTCATCCCCATTAAATTACAGTATTTTGAACATGATTCCTCTTTGACTTTTGGTTCTCAGAGGAAAATAAGGAGGGAGAAGAGAATGCTCTTGGACGACACTTGATAGAAATCAAAACTTGAAAATAAGAGCATTTAAAATAAAATACTTACATTGGAACATGTAAACTCATAGAAAAGGTAGTTTCTATTCTCAATGGTACCTAAAAGTTAAAGAAAGAAATTACTCTTGCAGTGAAGAAAGGAATAGAATTAAAACCAGGACTGTGCCACTGCTAGAGACCAATAAATGGTTAATTATTATCATTACTGCATTCAGAAGCTGCACTAAGCAACTCAAATATTTACTGTTTCTTGAGGAACTGAAATTTCTCTTTTTGTTTTTTCCCCTGGGCCAGCCTTCTCAGGAGATCCGCTTTTCCCAAATTTTTCAAAAATTCGTTGAAATCAGCTTTTCAAAAACGGA
This sequence comes from Manacus vitellinus, assembly GCF_001715985.3. Lineage (NCBI taxonomy): Eukaryota > Metazoa > Chordata > Aves > Passeriformes > Pipridae > Manacus > Manacus vitellinus. The sequence goes on from NW_021940571.1 coordinate 2,901,802, forward strand.
CTGATTTTTATTTCACTGGTGTCCCTCCTTATCTTAAATACAGATGTTTGGGTGAAAACCAACCCTTTAAAATACCCTGTAACAATGATGACAGCGATGATAGTAGTAAAGACCATGGAACTATAAGAGAGGAAATAACCCATGAGCAGGAAAAAGAAATACAAAAGTTGAGCCAATGTGGCCTTTTTTTTCCCACTTTATGGAAAAAAAAAATAAATACTGTCATCACAAGTAAATTGTAAATGGTTTCCCTGAAAGACTAAAACCTGTAGGTTTGAGGCAGGAAATAAAAATCATAAGATGTTTTAGTGCTTTGTTTGCCAACAGCAGTGAGTACAGTAACAGCTGCATTATTTTAGGCCCTGCCAAAGGAGTCCATCGAGCTGTCACCCACATGTACAGCAGCCACCCAAGGCCTTCTGTATTTATGGTAGCAATAATCAGCTGAATCACAGCTCTATTTCTTAAAAGCATCCCTAAATTCCACAAATTTAAAAAGCAGAGGCTTAAAAGTTTTCCTGAGAGATATGACTGGTTTGGTTAACAAGAAAAAGGAGTTATGGAGGTTGAAGGTGTAAATGTGGAGGACAAGGGAGGATTAGGAATTAACAATTAGGAAAGGGGGATGCAGCTGGGAACCCCAGGAGCTGCCTGTTTCCATGGAAGCTGAGTCAAGGCTCCAGCACTTGTACAAGTAGAACACATGGACTGTGACTAAATATTGGAGGAAGGTTATTTGTATCAGAAGACAGAGGGGAGAATGCCCCAATTCAGATATCACCCATGGATGGACAGTGGTTTGGGTAAATCACCTGGGAAAATCTCTGTAATCTCCTGAACACCTAAAGATTAGATAACTTGCATACCAAATAAGTCCATGAATCACCATCTGCACAATCTCTATCTAATTCCCAGAATTATAAATGAAACATGCAGCTAATATTGCAGCATTCATCCTTTTTACCAAATGGTAATATTACTCTGACTTCACTCTTGTCTTTCCACTGCTCCAGGATGAGCTCTGCTTTCCTTACACATGCATGGATTCCAAAAGCATGAACTTCACTGGAAGCCAAAACCTCAAACTAGGGGTTTAACCTCAAATTAGAGGTTTGTGTCTTTTTTATTTTACTTGTGTGGAATTCAGTCATGACTTTAATCTTACAATTAATATTTTCAGTTTTCTACTTAAAAATGATGAAAAATTATTGATAAATGAGCAAGCAGTAGCAGAGTGCTACATCATCTTTTTTTTTTCCTCCATGAAACCAGCAGGAACACTGAAACCTGTGCTTTTTAATGCTTTGTTAATTATACTTATTCCACTATTGATAACTGCTCACCTGTAGATTCCCCATCATCCCAGAACAAGTCCCCAGTGGCATTATTATTATCATCCAGGGCAATTATAAGTCCCATTGGATTCCTGCGGCTGTGGAAAGAGAGACTTACATGTAAAACAAACATCTAAACAATCTTAAAACATTAATACAAATTGCTATGCAAATAAACCTACAATTCACCACTGAACCTGTAACACCAACAGGTGTGGAAGTGAGGTGTGGCTCACACTATTCCCAGATTTCAAGGTGAAAATGCTAAATACAACGAGCTGCTACTTATTTGTAACCTAAAATTCCTCAACCCGGTCTTGGAAAAACAAAACAAACCATCAAAAGCTTTCAGTTGTGAAGAATACCTTGCAACTGTCGTGTTGCCTGGGTTTTGGAAAGGGAAAATGTATCCTCCTCTCAAATGGACTCCAATTTTGTCTGCTGGTGTTGATAAAGTGTACCATAGTCTCCTCGAATAGATTGGATTGCCCTTTTTGACACAGATGGAAAAGAGAACAGGTAATGTTGTTACTCACTGCTGGGAGTGCTTTCTTAAGTGCTGAGTTTCATCAAAATTCTTCCCTTTAGAAAGAGCTGGAGTTCTGTAAATATCTCTGGGCTAATGGGCATGCAAAGATCAAACACCTGCATATCATTATGATTCAATGTCCTGTACCTGAGTCCTTTCTCGAGGTGTTGATTCTTGAGCTCACTCCACCACCCTTCATCCCTTGTCTCACCATCTCCTTCCCACAAGCTTTACTTTTGGCAGCCCTGCTGTGGTGACAGAGACCTATCTAATTTAGTCCCATTGCCATTTAGGAAACACCCCCACGATGTCCTCTGCGTTTCCTTACCGTCTCAAACTCGTACCACATTGCATCAGGTAAGTAGATATCAGTGTAACTCACGCCCTGGAAGGTGAACAAAGAAACAACATCAAATTTCAGGGCAACATAATCAAATAAGCTCAATATTCCAATAAGACTAAAGTTCACTGGGAGAAAAATCATCGATACTTGTGCATTCCTGGTTTTCAGGGTGATGCCCAAAAAGGAGGAGAGCAACCCAAACACAATATTTGCAAAGCCACTGGGAGACAACTAAATCACTGCTCTACGAAGTGGCAGCTCATTGCAAGCCACCCAAAGTCACAATGCTTCTAACCCAGTGAACCAGATCATATCCACAAGTATCTCTATATCTTCATTTCCACATTTTTCAAGTCTGGCCTCTTTCAGATTTTTGCTTTCCCTTTATGTATTTAACAAATGATTTGTGTTTCTCCGTGGCAATCGTGTTGCTGGAATGAACAATCATTATCTACAACATTCTGCCACAGAACAAATCATGATCTTTTGGTTTTCTTGTTGTGCCACAGACAGGCTGAAATGCAGCAAGAGAAACTGATTCCAAAGGAAATTCAGAGGTAAAGTAGAATATCACACCAGATGCCTTGGACTCCCGAGAGGACTGGAATATAGGAGTGGGGTTTAAGTGCAAGATTTTCCATTTCAGCAGGGATAAAATTATTTCTCATTGGGAGCAATAAATTAAGGGGGAAAAGTGGTGACTCAACATGTCATGTGCTTACAAGATAGATCCCAAAACAGCCAAACCTACTGGATAAAGTACAGGGGAAATCAGCAGCCCAGGACCCCAGAGGAACTGCTCGCCGATGTCCCACGTTGCTTCATCGTTGTAGAACCTGGACACATGGGAAGGATAGAGCAGTAACTGAGTTTTTTTGTGATCTGTACCATCAGCAGCAGTCCCAAGGTTTCAGGGTATTGATTGTCTAGGATCTTAACTAAAGAGTGTCATATAAAAACTGCCTTCTTATTACTCCAAAGCGGAATTTCACGTCTTGGGAAGCTGTCTATAGACATTCCAGTGTCCATTTTCACAGGGTACACGGGTGTCAAAGTCTCTAACAGCATCTGATGTGCCTAACTCTTGTTACAAAACTGTCCCACGGGCTGATGAGCAAACTTACTCGTGCAGAAGTGGCCGTACCACTGTGTCCCCTTGGGTGTGAGCTTTGTAAAAGAGCGTGTACAGGTAGGGCAGCAGCATGTAGCGAATGTTCAGGTAGTGCTTGGAGCTGTTCACCAGCACTGAGTCAGCTCCAAACACAGCTGGGTCTTGAGACTGAAAACAAACAGCAACTTGTTATTTGCAGCACGTAAAAAACGTTCTGTGAAAGGTGGGAGAAGTGGCTGCTGTTTCAGAGAGGTTGGAATTTAACGGTGCAGCTCCGCACTGGGTTCTCCTTCCTGGTGGTGTGGCCTCAGGTCCTGCCCCTCTGGGCTCTCCCTGCACATCCCTCTTTCCCCATCAGCAAGGAGGGCACTTCAGGGTTAGTCCAGGTTTTATCCTGGCAGCCAGGCTGGTGCCAAGGGGCTCCCGAGAGTCACACAGCCCTCAATAGTCAGAACTATTGATGACACTGTTGCCAAACAAGTGTATCCTCAATTAACCTTTATGAAGCTGAATCTCTCAGATGTGAGACTTCATAAAGAAAGCTTAAGGTTCTGCTGTGTTCAAACTGGCCAGTGACAGCAATGATTAAAAGTGATATTAAAGGAAATGTGGTTGTGTAACACAAAGCAATTTTTAAGCAAAAGCACAACTTACTATGTATCCTTCAGAATTGTGATTTCTGGAGAAGGGGTAAAATGCTCCCACTTGCATCCAGCGTCTGCAAAGTTCTTCTGTGGTGTCATCAAAGAAGCCACAAATGTCTGCTCCAATCTTTAAATAGAAGCAGAACATGTTGGATGTACAGGATGCTGCATCTCAAATCTCTGCACAAGGTGCATTAATTCAATCTTAATTGATAATCATGGGGACTGAGCCACTTAACACATTTGTGTTGCCTTTTTTCTTCCAAATTCAGTTATGTTGTCCAAAACATTAAACTGACAACTAGCTAACACTGCCCATCATTCCATTTTTCCCAAATCTTTACTTTCCTGATTGGTGCTAATATGTAGACATTAGGACAAAAATCTCCAAAGTCATGCAAATTTAAATCATAGAAAGGAATTTGGCTATTTACCTCATAAATGGATGTCACTATTTAATTTGAAATTACAAGAAAACCAGTGTTTTACATCTCTCACTAGGGTTTAAATACTAGAAGTAATGGGTAGCTTGAGATGTATAAAATCATAAATTTGTTACCCACATTTATCTCACTATAGACACACAGTAATCAAAAAATAATGGCCTAAATCAAAAATCAATAATTGGGAAACATAAAAAAGCTAAAACCAGATTCCTAAAGAGGGTTAATTTGGAGCTGCAAATGTAGGATGATTATCTGGATAGTGCTTGATCAGATAATGTGTTATCACAGAGCTGGAGTTAGTGCTTGTCCCTGGGTTTTGAAAGGATGGCACAAAGTGATGTCATACATAAGGAATTCCAAAGAGGTTGAACTCCAGCATTCCAGGTATTGCCCATTTTAAGTGATCCCACGTTGCTGCATTATCTCCCAGCCAGTGTCCTGTTTGCTTTCCTGATCCCATAAAAGTAGACCTTGAAATCATGAAGCTCCTCTTTCCAGGAAACACAGTCTCGATGGCTCTTAAAAGGAAATGAGACTGGAATTATGCAAAGACAACTCAGACATTCATAGTTCCACATAAGGCAGATTTACACTGATTTATACTAATTATTCATCCCAGGGATGTGGGATCCTTTACAGTTTGCAAGGTGTATTTTAGCAAAGTTCAGGATGTTAATTTTAAATAATCTTTTTACACAGCTCTGACAACCAATCTGTGGCTTTTTCCACCAACTCCAGTCAGCAGGTTTTGCCTTATCTGAATTGGCTTAAATCTAATACAATTGTTCCCAGGAATTGTGTTCCTTTAGTAGTCAAATCCCTTGGTGTTTTGGAAAATGTAGGTCATGTGCTGCTCTGAAACCCTTTTGTGAAGATTTTAGGATGCATTCCTTACCTCCGTGTTGCTATGCCCATGGAATATCCATAAAGATTGTGGACATCATAATGCTTCCCCCAGTTCTGCACTGCATCCATGCACAATGTCTTGGAAAACATCAGCCTGTCAACAATTCCTTGAAGAAATGAAGAAAAACATCATTTGTAAGGTATATTTTTATTTTTAATATTTCCAGTCTTTTCTTTCATGCACAGTCACGGTGTTCAAAAGCCCCTTTTTCCTCTTTAATTTTTCACCAAGGCAGTAGAAGTACTACAAAACAGAAGTGCTGCTCTTGGCTGTTGGTTTGATCCATCTTTGCTCTGTGATATTCCCACTCTTGAGCTTTGCCCCTTCCAAGGAATAACTGAGAATTTTGCTCTTAAGTTTCTGAATCATCATCTGACACGTTGGCAAAAGTTACTTAAATTTACTACTTAATGCAAACTATGAAGTCCATTTTAGTTCTGGATATATCCAAAAAACCACTGATAGTGTCATATTATCAGACATAATTAAGGCAGCGACAATATTCAGAAATAATTTGACAAGAGAAAAAATGCATTTGTAAAAACTACACCTACATTAGACATAGATTTTTCCATCCATAGGAATGTTCAAACTAAAATCATGTTGTATTCTTGAAGATAATTTCACAATAATTCATAATTTATTTTTTTATAAATATATTTTACTTTCTGATTAAAGACTTACCGGGAGTGTAAGGAGGGTAGTTTAAATCATTCTGTTCACAACCATTTGTTGAGCCTTGAACGAAGCTGGCTACTTCATTCATATCCTGAAAAGGAAAGATGCAGGATATAATAAAATTTCCATAAGAATATTTTCCTAAAAAAGTCTTCCATTGTATTTCTTCCACTGTATTCTCTTATCCTTTAAGGAATCATTACTTGGTATTCTTAAACTGTTCTTTTATGAGATTTTTCCAAGCCCCTGAATTTCAAACTTTGCTGTCTCCTTCCATGAATATTTTGTTTAATAGTGGAATAAGTGCATTTCTATGTGCATCCCAGAATGTGCTGCAGGAAAAACAGCACATGGAATGAGAGAGCAAATTCATCCTGGAGATGCTGCAGTCGAGTGACCAATTTGCTTCACTCCAACTATTTGCTCTTTGTAAGAGAGTTGTGCAGCCTTACACTTCATGGCTGGACTTGATGGAACCACAGAGTCAGCAAAAATAAGTGAGAAAAAAATCATTCTGGGACATTTTGTTGAGTCCTCATGTGCCACTCCTGAAAAATTGGGAGTGAGGTTAAGTCCGGGAAGACCAGAGGGGTTGGGGGAAAGGGTTTTAAGAACTCATTTTATTTCTCATCACCTGCTCTGATCTGATTGCTAAGAAATGAAATTAATTTTTTCCCCAAATTGAGGCTGTTTTGCCCATGATGAGAATCACAGAGTCACAGAATCCCAGTCATCAAGGTTGGAAAAGACCTCTGAGATCACGGAGTCCAAACTGTGACTGATCCCCACCTTGTCACTGAGTGCCACATCCAGTCATTCCTTGAACACCTCCTGGGATGGGGACTCCACCACCTCCCTGGATTACTGACTGATCCCTCCTTAGTTTAATCCACAAGCCTTTTGCTATACTTTTTCTTCCCTGTATTTACTTTCCAGATGAGAAGGACCGTGATGGAGCAGCTTTGCTGCCCACCCAGGGCCACCCCACCCCACCCAAGGAAGCTGAGGGACTGAAGTTTGATTTTAAACTGATGCAGCTTCTTAAAATGCATGGCAAAACATTCAGTAGATTCTTGTTTTCTTCCAGAGTATTTATTTATTTTTAAATAAAAGGCAGCAGAACAAACAGAAAAACAGAATAGAGGGAAGAAGGTGCTGAGGCAGGGATTGAGTAGTTTAAGTACAAATTTCCTTCAGGCACCCACTTTTAGCAGTTTTATTACAGGCTATTCCTTAAAATATACCCAAAACTAATCTGACCAGTCAAAAGGGTTCTTAATCTCATCTGATTTCTGTGAGTTGTATCTAAAATCCACTGTGCCAACCTGTATTTTAGCCTTTTTGTGGAAAAACTTGTCTAGGAAGCCTGAATTTTCCAAAGCTTTCTCTGGAATAGCAACTATAGATTCCCTAAGTGGGAATTCTATGAGCTACTTGGAGCATAAACCCATAGTTTATATGGATTCTATTCCGTATTCAGGATCTATTTAGCACATGTTCACTGAGCAGGGACGCAGGTCCCCAAATATTGCCATTCCAAAAACAGGAATGAACTTGCTTTCGGCAATGGTCCATCAATTGAAGCATTTAAGTGTCACTGAACATCCCAAACCCAGCTTTTAAATGCCACAATTCACAACTCAAATTAAAATTTAAAATTCAAATCTAAACTCCAAGTTTGACACCAGCAGACAGACACGTTCTGCATAGATTTCAGGTTCCTAGAGTAAGAATCCCTTTCAAATTCAGGGTAAACAGAATTTAATATTCATCTGCCCTTGACTGTTTTGGAAAAGGAAAAATAAAAATGACAATTCTGGGTTACTTACAATCCAGATTCCATCGTATGGCACCGTGTCATAAAACAATCTGCATTCTTCCACCCACCAGTTGGTGCACTCTGGGTTGGTGAAGTCTGGGAACACAGTTTCCCCTGGCCACACCTGCAAATATTAAAAGGGAATTAATTAATTAAACTTATGATATTAACTACATATGCAAAAAAATTTTAATGTCAAAAATCACCTTTATAATGGAAAAAATTGGAAAAAAAAAAAGAGAAAGGTTGAGAATTTTTGTATCTCGAGTGCTCTCACTGGTAGTAATTTTACTGAAAGAAGCAACTTAGAAATGAGAGTTTTAAAGGAGCCCCCTGCTCTAAGTTAAACTATAATAGTGACAACAGACTGAGTTCAAATGCATAAAACCACAATTACCTCCCCGACTAAGGGTGTTACTCCATCTGTTCCATTAATCCAGACTTTTCTCTCTGTTCCCCTGACGTAACTTCCATATGCACTTCCATTCAGTAGATTTTGTGTGCTAATGGCAGGATCCTAAAAAAATCAGGAAACAGAAAAAAAAAAAAAGAAGAAACCAGCACACACTCCATTAATTATTGTAGGCAAGAAATGCAATAATTACAGAGAAAAACGAAGTATAATAATAAATATTAGTGTTTAAAAGGGGAAAGGAGGTCATTAAATGCTTACCAATATGATAATATATTTTTGTTCATAGTTGTGCATATACTCTGCGAAGTTAGGGAGATTTGTAAAGTTCTCTCCATCATAAGTGAAATCTTTCCTTGCCTCCATGTAATCAATGTCAGTGACCTGGGCATCCTGAAAGAGCAGGAATTCATCTTTTACATGTGGAGTGAGATGTAAAGATTTTTCTGTTAGTCCAAAATAATTTCTTCTGACAATTCCTGCTTGTTTTATACTGAATTTACTGTTGGGACTTTATTGCAGTCTGGCAGAAAGTTTGCTGTCAGGACAACTTGGAAGCAACATCTCACCTTGGCCTTACAGCCCTAATTAACTGTTCTGACACATCTTTCGTGCCTAAAAAGAGTTGCATTCAAATTAACAGAATTTAAATGAATGCATGTATTTGCATCCTTTCAAATAACCCCTGGACTTGTGGCTGTGTCACTGCAGTTGCCTGATTTCAAGAGCTCTTCCCTTAAATCCAAACATTCCTTCCTCAACTCTTAGCTTAATATTAGGGCATTTTTATTCTATTAAGACATCAGGTTAATGCCATCTAAAATCTAATTTTACAAGTTAATTGTACTTTACCTTTGACCGTCCATTAAGAATAATATATGGTTCCAGAGAACAATAAAAAAATTATTTCATAGACTAGGTGACATGAGAAGAAAAGTGGATATAGTTGGATATATAAAAATATTGCAGTAAAGTGCTCAAGTTACTTTCTTATAATGGGTCTACCACTAAAATGCACAAAACCCCCAGAAATGTCCTAATTTAAACTGAGTTGCCCAACAGCTCTCTGGGTCCTCCCTCCTCCCCCCCTCACCCCATACTCACATAAGGGAGTCCAATGGCCCTGTTCCTCTCCACCACATTCACCACCTCCTCCAGGGAGCCGTAATTATAGCGGCTCAGCTGGAAGCCCAGGCTCCAGTAGGAGGGAAACATTGGCAATCCCACGAACTGCAAGGGGAGAGAAAACATCCCACGTGCCATCAGTGCCCGTTTCCCTAAATCCACATTCCTCAAATCTGCTTGAATAATACACACTAAATGAGCCTTCACTCCCAAATGCAATATTTTTTCTGTGTTTTTTTTCTTAATTATTACTTATTTTAATAAACAAAAATATCTGGGGACAAGGACCATTCCTTAAAATATCACTGAAACCTAAGCAGATCTTGAGAAGTACAAAAGATTCCAGAGATATTTTATGATCATAAAATCATGGCATGCTTGTAAGCACACTGTTGTCTATGCTATAAAATTCCCTTATGCACAGGAATTTATCCTGTGATTTACAGGAGTAAGTCACATTATTGAGATATTAGCAGTTATTCTTAGTTAGATATATACTGAGTCATGCCTTCAGTTAATAGGGTCAACACACACTGTCATACAAAGAGACAACAAAACTGAAATAAATCCCAAGAACTTTAAACAATCTGTTCAATGCACAACCTCTGTAGGTAAAGATACCTGCAGGTACTCCTGCACTACTTGCTCTGGAGTGTCTCCCAGGAAGATGTAGAAATCCAGGATCCCACCAATGGTTCTGTAGGTCACTGCTGGAGCAGGCTGCACCACAAACTCTGCCAGACAAGAGGGCACAAAACTGAGTCTGAAGACCATCTCACTCTAAAATAACTTCTTAATTTTCCAGATTAGCAAATTTACTGAAGTAAAAAACACAAACCACAAATACCCAAAGAACCCAAAGCCATTAATTGAACTTTCTAATAAGAATAAATGTATTCAGATAACTCTTTTAAATGTCCAGATGTCCATTCCTTTACATCCTACAGAGGAGAGAATCAAAAGAAATCCAGTTGTTCAAGCTTTTATCTTTTAATTTTTACAAAGATTTCTTACCCATGGCATTGCTATTCATTAAGAAAACACCAAAGGAGGCTCCAGTGTTGTCTTCCAAACACAGGAAGAAAGTGTGAACTCCATATAAGTTACGCACTTCCTAAAATGATAAAAAGAACACGTAAGATGACTAAAACCTAACAACAATCTCTGTTCTGCGATAGTTCAAAATGTACCACAGGTAGAACCCGAAACTTAAAATGGAGAAAACAGCAAACATTTCAATCCTGACACTTCCCTACAGTTCTGTTTTCTCTTTCCTGGCATTATTCTCCTTTATGAGAACATTTTCCATTAAAACAAAGGTTGCCCAATAAACAGACAATATAAGTGAGCAGATGTGATGGATCTGCAGGCAGGCAGCACATATTGCAGCACTATTTCTGGGTAATAGATGTGCACATCAAGCCAGTAGGAGAACTTGAAAGGTGCTTTCATCACCTTTGACCATAGATCTATATTTCTATTAACCCTGAAAGCTAATAATTTTATGTCTAATCTATGGAAATAAGAGTGCTTTGCTTCTTTTTTTTTTTCCTTTCTAATATGTTGTTGTTATTGTTTGTTTGTTTTTCCCTGTTGTTATTATTAGCAACAAAACCCCTTAGAGATGTTGGCAAGTGTTGCAATATTTCTGCTGCTTCTCCTGAAAAAGAAAACTCTGGTCTAATTAAGTAACAGAACCTGAGTGTTTTAAACTCAGCCTAACTTGATTCTGTTCACTGTTAGTTAAACTTAATGAGTCTACACTCGGTGGAGCCTCAGCTGAGAACTCTCTTAAACCAGAGATAATGGTGGGAAGGAGTCTCAAGGTAAAGGGTACATATTCCAAATCATTAATTAACTACATATAGTCATCTCACCCTCTAATTTCTGTTAGTACAGCTCCCATTTCAGTGAAACACTGAAGTTCTCTCTTAAATTAAAGCATATGGGTTGTCGCTTCATGAAATTGAGGTAATGGTAACAAATAGTCTCACAATTACTGAGAAACGGGTGCCCCAGAAATTTTTTTCATAAAGAGACAGCCATAAAAACTAAAGGAAGAAATCACAGCTAACAGGCATATTTTATCTTGGAAAGAAACAGCTGTTAAAGAGAATTTTTCCATCGTTTGGTGAGCTTCAAGGATGTTACTGAAGCAGTATCTGAACTGAACTCTACACACATTGCATTATTATCCTATGCATTAGGACATACTAATTATTTATTAGTCTGTTATTTATTTTACTTGTCAGTAGAAGCTGAAGACTCTCATCTATTAATGTTTATCAACTGGTTATCAACTACAAGGCGACACAAAAATCAGAAATAGGGGAACGTTCATCAGCATCATCAAGTATGTCAGTAACAACACACAGTGCCCAAGAAGTCTTTTGGGAAAAACCCGATGGATACATTAATGCCTAACAGGTTTGGGTTACAGAACTGCAAAGAATGAGGTGAAATGCAGCCAGACTTACTCCAGAGGGGGGGATGTCCCTGCTCAACATGGGCCAGGTTTTCCAGTTGACGTCGTGCCGGTACTGCTTGTGCACGTGCTCCCCCACCCCGTAAATGTTGCTGCTGGGCAGTTTGATTGAGAGCTGTAAGAACTGGTCAGCATATACCAGAGGGCCTATGGTGGTGTCAAACCTGGTGAAACAACACAAAAATAATAAATAAGAAAAGTGTTTCAGCGAGGATCGCTGCAAGAACTGTTCGGTTGTTTTAGTTGGGCCTGGATGGCTCAGGTGTCCACCCAGATCATTCAGGTTTTCTTGCAATTGGTGATAGCAGCAGATCTGTCAGAACTCTGATCCTTCTGGGGCCTCCAGTGTGACAAATTGTGATAGAAGTTCACAGATTTTATAAATATCTGGACAATCAGGATTTTGGTAATGAAATGTAATGATACATTGGTTCCCACTTTACTTTTTCAAAGAGGCCTCCCTCGTGCAAACAAATTTATCAAGGATTTATCTCTGAGGGGTTGCCCTTACCCCGTGATAACATCAGCTTCATTTAGATACTCAGAGTCCAGCATCACTGTATCTTTCTTTTTCTCTAGAGACCAAAACTGTTATGAAATTAAACAAAAGCCTAAGGAAAATTTAGACAATGTTCCAGAGCACTGCTTCAACACAGTTCCATTGGACTGGGTTTGTTATTCCCCCTCCATACACCTGTTTAATCAGTCATGCACTACTGAGTACCAAGTCCATCTTCTGTGCCCTCTATAATTGCAAATCAATCATTGCAGAGGAATTCTAAGCAAGCAAACAATACTAATAAGAGCAAAAAGTAACCCCTAATTAATTAAACTTGAAGCCTGGGTAATCCAACTGGCCTGGCCCTGTGACAGGTAATCATTGCTGGGCTGGTTTAATAACCAGGTTCATCCTGACACTTCCCCTCTCTAATGGCCACTGGGTTGGGTTATTTATTTTTTTTTAGAAAGGTAAATGGGATGAGAGAATCCAATCTACAAGTCCATCAAATATCTAACTCACACCTCATATGACCAGCTCAGCAGTTCTGGACACAGTTCCATGACACAGCTATTCTGGATATCACAGGTCTAAAGGGCAGCCTGGTTTTGGTGATTCAGGGATTCAACATGATTGCAACAAAGGAGATAAAAGATGCAATCAGGAGTTTTCCCACATGGTTTGCACGTGCGAGGAGTCCTTCAGGTAATAAAAACTTGCCCAAATTGATGGAATAAAGCAGCTGCAGAGATTTCCCCCTACTGGAGGGAAGTGAAGAGAGAGCCAGAACTGAAACCTTTCAGACAGAGCTCTCCATAGCACAGACTTTGCTTCCAAAGACCTCTCAGGAGTCCTTGCAGAATATCCATCAGTCAAAAGAAGAGAAGACTATGCCCTGTGTGGCAACACCAGCTTTCAGAGAACACCCCTGTCACCCAGCAAAGCACCACAGTTACTCACAGCACTCTGCCATTGCTCACTCTGGTCACCACGAGGCCAAAGGGGTTCTGCTGCAGTGTCACTTGGTACTTCAGGTTGGAGGCTGCAGATCCAGTGAATGCTTTCACATGTTCATGAGGGACTTCAAACCTTTGTCTTTTAGGATCAGTGATCTGCAAATATTTAAACAGAAGTGTTGGGCCTTTATAAACTAATCCCCAATTCAAATATTTTTCAGCATAAACATGTAGTTCTGACTCAGGGTACTTCCACCCTTATCCCAGTCTCCTCTTCTGCTTTCACTGTTATTCACTTCCAAATTCAATTACGAATTTTTAACCATTTTTCTCATAGTACTTGACTGTCTCCCTGGATCAGCAGGAACCTATCATAAGATGAAGTCCACCACAGAAGAAGCTGCTCAAGCCCAGAACTCATTGACACCCCACATTCATGGCATGGACTGTTGAGCCTTCCAAAGAAAACAGGAATCATTGGAAAAGTTAATGTTGTCTGTCAAAATGATTGAGAGGTATGGCCAGGTCACAAATAAAAAGCAAGTGAAATATGTTTAAACCCAAATTTTTCCTGTGATGAGATAAAATAAAACCTGAGATTCCCAAAGTCTCCAATTTTTCCTGCAGAAATCCCACTATGGTAAAGCTGATGCACGGAGCAGAGAGGACAGAGAAAGGAGACAGGGATTTCAGTGGGAACCATGAGGGTGCCTCAGAGGGATCAATCCAGCCCTCCAACCTCACGCCTTGCAGAGAACACGAGCCTTGGAGCAGCAGAGAAAAAGGATTAACCTTGAATCGGAAGCGATTTGGTGTCTGATACTCCCCCGTGAGCAGAACAGTCTGGATGTCGTTCCCAAAGAGGGTAGGTGATGGCAGCCTCTTCAAGGTAGCCTCAAATCCTTGGGAGGAAAATACAGGTTATCATGTTGTTCTGGCCACCAGCACATGCAGCAGTGGGGGAGCCCAGCCCGCAGCTCACCTGCCGTGGTTGATTTTTGCGACCGCACTTTGTAGCCGTGTTTTGGGGAGAAGAAGCACCAGGGCACGCTGGTGTCGGCCAGGGGGCTCCAGCAGCAGCCACGGCGGGAGCAGGTCGTCTGAGATAAGGACATGGGAGGCACAAATGAGCTGGTGTTCCACAAATAAATGCATACTAAACCCATTTAAAAAGCACATTTTACCCCAAACACCAGTAATCTTAATAACATCTGCAATCGGATCAGCTCCTTCTTTGAAACTCTGTTGAGGGAACTCAGTGGCACAGAACACACTAAGGAGGATTCTTTCTGGATTCAGAGTCAACTTGCTTATCAGACATATGTCCTTTCTTAAAACCACAAGATCCACAGGCAAATTGAACATTTAAAAATAATTATTGAACATTTAAAAATAATTATTGAAACATTTGAGCTGTGCAGTACAGTGTCACACTATAGTGCACACAGTTGAGATGCAGTATAGTGTGACCAAAAGGAACAAAGGAGCAGAGTTCACCAAAGACACCGGGGAGGTTGTTATAAAAGCTATCATTGAGTATAAACAAAGATGTGATCCCGGTCTCAGAGCTATAAAACCAGCACAAGAGATACCATCACCCAATAAAGCCAAAGTCAAAGCTTAATTAGGAATAATCCTGGATACGAGGAAGCAGTTTATGATGGGGTACAGCACGAACTGAGCACCAAGGACTAAAAGAAGAGCTTGTCTCTGCTGTTACATGAACTCAAACAGACCTTTACCAGCAGGAGAGAACAAAAGCAGAAGCCAAAACAACAATACACTAGCTCTGCTCACTGGAATTCAGATTTTACTGGTGTGTTCTGCGTGTCTAATCAAACTTCATGAAAATTTTCCACAGCACTGAATAGTTAATATATATTTGCTTTCTTTCACCGACCTTGCGATCAGCTAATAAATTAATTTCTCCCTTTCTTCCTTTGTTTCTCCCTGTTTTCCTCCTGTTCTCTCATTTTTGCTTCTATTTGTTTCTATCCTCTGCAATCCTACTCGTTTTCTGGTTTCATCTTGAGCATATTCCGTGAATAAGGGAATCAAGGCAGACAATAACCTTCTACATGAGCTTCAGCAAATCATGGTTTTCCCAGCTGCTGTTTATTGTAAAACCATTTGTGCAAACCACTACAGAAGAGTGATGTTTTTCTAAGCAGGTACCTGTGGTTTTCCAGCTCTGCTGGTTGCTGTGTCAGAATAACCTAAAGGACAACCTGAATGCTTCCAGGGGGGAATGTCTACAGGAATGAATGGAATCACTGGGCTGGGACTCTGTGTGGAAACCTGACAGCTTTCCTCAGGGCACGGGTTAAAGGTGAGATTTCTCTCTGAAATTATCCATGAAATTTGCTGCCTGGTCTTTCTTCACTGAGGAAAGAACAGATTCAGGAATCATTTATTTTACCTCTAATTCCATAGCAGGTACCCCCCAGTGCTCCAATGTGCACCTGGCCCTACATTTCTGCTGGGATCTGTAATTTGATTATTTTTAATTCTTTCTCACAGTTGCAACCAGAGCAACACTGTTTCCCTCCCTGTATGATGAGTGCAGCACTTAATGTGGGGTGACTGGTTCAAAGGTAGTAATTAAAGATTAAAGTGATCTGCATGACTTCCACAGCGCTGTGCATGTTCCTGGGGCAGGGAAGGAACAGCAAGAGCAGAGGAACAGGCTGTGATTTGAACCTTTCCTAACCTGTCCCCCACAGGACTTGATTGAACTATATATCATAACAAAACCCATGGCATGACAGGAGCTTTGCAACTGTCATATCTGGAATTAAACTGGGAATTCCCTCAGAGATTGAGACAGCTGGCTAATAATTTTTTATGCTTCTGTGATTGACAGAAATGTCACACATCACACTGTTTTTTTTCTCCTAAGCTGCCCCTGCCCCTAATAAAAAGAAGATTCCAGGCATCCACCAGCTTCCATCAGAAGATGAGAACATTCATAATAAAGATGAAAAATAATTATTATTATAATTATAATACTCTTTCAAGGCTAACTATTACAGAATGTTTCTGAATGTGAGAGCACTGAAAAATATAAGTCATCACAGAATCATGGAATGGTTTGGGTTGGAAGAGACCTTAAAACTCATCTCATGGTCAGGGAAACCTTCCACTAGACCAAGCTGCTCCAAGTCTGAGATGATACTTTTCACTGGGAATTTTAATTCAGTGTTTTTTAAGCCAAAATATAATTTCCATGATATTTTCCATGAGACACCCAGCCAAGAGAGGAAGATGCTGAGGTTCAAAGTGCTTCTGAAAATAAACTGTGGTCACGTGTCTCACATTTCACAAGTCCTGCACATTTGAGCAAAGCCCATCAACACCTGCTATTTCTGAACTATTACAAAGGCTAGTTTTTGACCATCACACAAAATGAAGCTGTTCAGGCAGAGCTGTTAAAATAAAGAGTGACTTTTTTTAACTGCTTGATGTCTGGCTAATTTTGTTTCCACCTGTCCCAAACCCAAACCACTGGGGAGAATATTTTTGTTAGTAAGCATGAGGTTGTATGGGAGAAAGAGTATTTTGTAGTATTTTCTAGAATATTTTCAGACCTTTGTTGCCAGTTCATCTGGGATGCAGTCAATCCTCTCCTCGTTTCGTATATTCAAGCATTGTGGGTAAAAATCTGTTTGGGAAACAAAAGAATGGGTTATTTACCAGCATCCCCAAACTGCAGGAATAACTTAAATACCTCTTAACACACTAACTGCTCCCACTGGCTCCATCTTGGACTTCTAAAATAGACTAGAATGAGTATAAATTATTGCTTGTATGATTTATTTTTACCTTTGAAAAATTGCTCACGACTATTTCAGACGGGACAACCTTACTTTAAAGTTTTGGAACATGGGGGTAATATTGACGATATTGATGCTTTTATTTCTTAAGGTGTGCATTAATCCCATTTCTCTGTGGGTCTATATGCGTTGCTTCTTGTGAAAATAAGTGCAAAATTAAAATGAGAAGGAATTTTCTCTTTCCTAAATGTCCCTGTGGTGCTCTCATGGTGCTCCTTCCCCTGAACCACTGTTTTCCACAGGAGCTGGAATTAGAGCATCAGGTAAAAACACCTTAAAGCTCCATTAAGACGCTCCATTAAGGTTTCAGGTTTGTCAGATTGAATTTAAGGTGACCTCAGGGCAGCTTTAGCTGGCAAAAGGGTGCACTGAATGTTACTTTACATATTTGGGAACATTGTTCATGTCTGGAATGAGGACCACGAAGTGTAGAAGTGTGGCCTGGGGCTGACATGCACACACATCCCCAGATTTGCCTCTCTGCATTATCTGCACTTGTACTTTTTGCTCAGGCAAACTCCTACTCATGGCAGAAAAAGGAAAAAAATATGTAGATATTGGCCTGAAAGGACAGTTTTATTAAAGCACAGAAATATTTGCTTTGTATAAGCAATTATTTTTTGTTTTTCTGCCATTTTCACCTTCAAGCTTTTTGCTTCAGTCCCTGTATGTAAATTGAATTACTCAAAATGGAACTGTGAGTAAAGCAGGTGCTCTAAATCACAGCCCTATAGCACAAGAGGGTTCTAATATACCAATACATTAGCAAGAAATACTGTTGGGTTTTAGGGTTATATCTCCCTGGTCCTTTTTTTTTTTTTTCCTGAGTTACCTTGTTTCATACTCACAAATTTTGAAATTATATGAGTTCTATGCTCATAAAGAAAATCCAGCCGAGGGAGGAAGAGGTAAAACATTTCTCATGACTATAAATTCTGAGTCATGCTACTTATTACATTCATAACTGGTAATTTTACTCAAATTATCCGTAGGAAGGACTGACCATGATCCACCTTTGGATAATGGTAAGCACAGAACAGTGACACTGAGTCAGGCAGCTCCCACTCAGGGGTTTTGCTCTGGCCCTACAGCATCCATGGGAAGTCCTTACCTGGATCTTTGACTCCAGTATGTCCTGTTGCAAAAAGCCCAATGAAGACACAGAGTATGGCAGTTGCTATGCAGAAGAGGACGATCAGGCTGATCTCCAGCCCACTGAACTTCCTTTTGCCCATCTACAACCCAAGAAACACGGTTGGTAAAAGGAAAACACAAGCAACAGCTTTGAAAACCCTACAAATTGCATTACCAATTCATCAAATTTGCCAAATTTTGAAGTGATTCAGGTTTTAAACCATGTCATCTAATCCTGAGGCTTACATAAAACACTCATTAAGGACGATGTGCAATAAATCTCCAAGTCAGGACAATTCACACAGCACAGATTATGGTTTTATTACACAAGTGGCCAATCACTGAGAAATGTATTTTGCTCCCTGAAAACCACTTCACACACAGAACAATTTTCTCCTGAGATTAACTATGGGGTTTTCCTACCTCCTACTAAAATTCTTGAAACTGGAAACAAAGAAAATCTTCTTTCTTTTTATCCTTTTTTTTTTTAAGCTTTCTTTCCTCCTTTAGTACAAACACAGCTTATCTTACAAAGGAGGAAGTTGATTTATTAAAACTGGACTCGACAAAGCCTCTAATAAACTCTGATAATGTGTCCATGACACGTGGAAAAGGCAAGACAGAAGTAATGGGGTAAATTATTTACACAATGGAAGAACAGATCATGTGTAGAAGCTCATGGTACTGTGGTTGCTGCTGAAATCACAACTTAAGTGCAGGAGAGTGTGCTGATGGAGTCAGTGCCTTAAACTGCTGTAAAACTTATGGTTTTCCCAGAATTTGGAGGATTTTTTTGTTGGACAGAGTCGAAGCAGTTGCTCAGCCCCAGTGAAAGAACACCCCAGTGCTGTTAACACTGAACTGTGCACCAGCAATAAAACTAATTAAAATTAATCTCCAGCATCCAGATCAATATCCATTGGCAGCTCCTACTGCATTTAACATTTGGTTAAGAACATTTAAGCTTATAAAACAACCTCAAATGCAGGGAAATTGGCTCTTTTTAGTTAAATCAAGGAAGTGTGGGAATACATGTGCATTGTGCTGACAGAGTAGAACACTCCTATGTGTTTTAGTGATGACCCAAAGCAATGAAAGACACTTTAAAAGAAACTTTTTTTTGGTGTGAAATCACAGTTTAAGTCATTTTAGTCTCCTGCCTACCATTTCTTCAAAGTACAACCCGTTGCCCTACAAGTATCCTCATCTCAAAAACCTCTTTTGCTGTGTCACCCCACATGACATCAACCAGAAGTCCTAAAAAACTAATGGTCATTTTTCTGGAAACCAGGATCTTATTCAAGTTCTTGTCATCCAGACCTCTCCCCCAACTGAATCACTGTGTTTCAGTTCTTTCCTTCTCATGGTCTTCCCCCTGAGACCCAATACTTGGGAAATAAAGCTTTACAATTTATAAATATAAATCCTGTCGTGTGATGTGCACATTCATTCAGCTCTCCAGAAACTCAGATGCAATCAAATGAGTGACATACCTTAAAGCTCCTCTGGTTCCTTCATGTGCTGTTCTTGGCTGTAAAGGTCAAGATGAAAACTGAAGCTTTATGTTCTGTGTTATCAGTTTTCTGCCTTGTTTGCAAACCCATCAGCCAATGGTAGGTACAACATAATTACAGGCACATTGCACACACTTTGGACTGAGCAGTCACTGAGATTATTGCAGGAATGGCTGGTTAATTATAAATATTTGGGTTCAATATAAAGCACCAGATTCTGCAATGAGGGGAAAAAAAACAGCCATAAAATGCGTAACTCCTGGTTTCTATTGTCTCCTTTTCCCATATCTTTGTTACAGAACCTCCATGGAACCTTCACGTGACTTGTCACTCATATGTGCTTTAAGCACCACAAGAAGTCATTAAACATTCCCAAATCAGGAAAAGAGTTATTTCAATAGTTGCAGGAGAGAACTGAATTAAAATCAGGATTAATTTTAAAATATTAATTTTAATAATAAACAGATTTCACGGCATGCTAAAAATAAATGTCAAAAGCAGAAGGAAAAGGTGAAAGATTAACATGGAAAAGAGTTTATAGGGAAGAGGTTTCAATCATAATCTTAATATGAAACCTTCATATTTAACTGAGTATTGTGTTTCTCACAACAGATATTATATGACCTTAACATTAGGTCTTTGTTTTCCAAAGGAAAGCTTTCATGCTATTAAGTGTTTACAGGTTATTTTTCAATAATAAAGAAACGGCTGAGAAGTGCCACTTGTATTTTTTTTGAACCGTTCACAGATTTGTTTCTCTTCCACAACCTCACCTCTGACTGGGGAAGTGCAGGAATGAGATGTTTCCTCTGGGAGCACAGAGGGAATGGTCCTCTTTTCCTCAGTCAGCACTTCAAAGAAAGGAAATCAATGGCACACAAAGAGCACTGGGGCTCTCCTGCAACCATCCATCTTTGCCCAGATCAATGCCACCAGACTGCTTTTGGAATGCTGCCTGTTACTGAGCCACCCCTCCCTCTCCTGTTTGTTGGAACAACACCTGTGTCCCCACGTGTCCAAGCAAACTCTGGAAATATTGCTTGAAATGGCTAAATATGCTGCTTTATGAGTGCATATTGAAGCAAAAATAATAGCTTCCTGTGGATCATGAAGATGATAACGGTGAGGGAGGCCTGAGGGGATTGTTTGATGTAAATCTCTTTTCCAAGGTGTGTATTTCATTTCAGTGTTCCAGGAAAGTGTTCCGTCCAGCCCAGCAGCTGTCCACAGGTTTCATTTAACCCTGCCATCAATAAAACAATTTGCTTAAGTGCTTTCCTGAATTCACAGTGCTGCAAACTTTTATTATCCATCACCTGGTGAAAGTTCCCCGTGCCCTATAAAAGCACGAAACTAAAAGGCCTCGCAAGAGGGATCAACCAGCAGGATTCCCAGCTGAGGGTGTTTTCATTAGTCTCCAAAGGACATCAACAACAGGGCTCTCAGGGCAAAAGGTGGGATATTGAACTCCAAGAAGGAGGAATGGGAAAGGCTCTTCAGTCAGGGGCACTGAGAGGCCTCGAAGACAACCAAGAGCTCCATTAAATCAAGAGCTGGAGCAGTGTGGTCTCCGCTGTGTCCTGCTCCAGCTTCCAGGAATTAAGAGCTGATTCATTCCTGACAGCTGGGAAGAAGAATTACTGGAAGCCCAGGAGTATAGGCTAGACTGGAGAGAATAGTGTAGGAAAACAAGGCAGGAAATTAGGCACCGCTAAAATGCAGTTATTTGAAAAGAGACATTTATCTCTTCTCTTGTAACAGGTACATTTTTTAATTAAATCATGTACAACTTGACAAACTTGTTAGCTGGTCAGAGCCAGCTCCCTGGTTGTATTCTTTCAGTCAGCTGTGCTAATAATTGGGATTTCAGCTAAGGGACCGTGTTAGGAAAAAGAAAGAGCTTAGAATTTTTTTTACAGTTTCATGAGATTTGTTGTTTTTTAGGCATCAAATATTTAATATAACTTATAGTTAAGTTGCAGCTCTTAATTCCTGTAACAATCTGCTTGTGGGTTATCAGTTCAGCCAGGAACATTATTATTATATTATGGAAGGACATCACTCAGATCCAGTGGGAACCCACTCCCCACATACCATGTTTGCATGGCTGAAACCACTCTGAGATCCCAGTTCAGCACACTGGGAGCTCTCCAGGGCAGCTCTTTTCAGTCACAAAGCTGAGCAGTTTTCAGAGTCCTGGAATCTCCTCCAGACACCAAACTGAGCAAGACAAAGAACTGAGAAGCCTCACAAGTGCTTTGCAAACAGTTTTTTTCCCCCCCCAAAGAGACTCTGGAGAGAATGAATTTGGATTCATCCAGTGTCGTGTCATTTTCCCCAAACACCCCACAGTTCAGGGTCAGGTGCTCTGAGCTTTGCCTCAGACAAAATTAGTTTTCATTTTATAGCAACTGACAGCCAAAATATTTTGATTTTGTTTACCAACCAGTTTCAGAAATAAAGTCGACTGAGTAATTTCATTGCAATGGAGAAGATATTTGAAGTTAATTTTCAGAATTAGTGCAGCTTTTCTAAAAGAAATGCAATTAGACATTGTACAGAAATGATCTTTTTGTAGGTTAATACTTTTCTATAGGTCTGAGTGATGGACTTTTTTCTCCTTTCAAATGTCAAGAAGTATGGCAGAGGTAATAAACATACTTTAAAATTGACTCCCAGCATTATTTATCAATTTTTATGAGGTCAGGTTGGAGACCAGTACTAATTATGGCAGTTATTACAAAGATAAGAATTCCAATGGAATATATGGCGTATAAAAAGAGGAAATTTTGCAGTTCTTAGTGGAAATTGAGGAAAATACTTGCTGTGAATCCCTGAAATACAGCTCAAAGTCTTAGTGTAGCCAGTGCAGTACACGTTGCTCAGGTGTTTGTGATGGTTCAGTGGGTAAGACCTGAAATCAGAGGAAAAATGTTATAAAATACTTCTAAAAAAAACCCCAAACCCTCTCATTCTTATTTTAATAACTGCTGAACACAAGAAGCTGAAAGCAAGAAGGCCTCTGATGTAGAAAGAACAAGTGTCATGATGGTTTGAACCATAATCATGAATATAAATCACTTGATTATGTCTGAAAATTAATAACTGCTGCTCTCCAAGATAGCAAATGGGAGGTCTTAGTAGAGCCAAGTCTTATGTATTGCCAGTATTTATTATCTACCTTTTCAGGTGAGAAAAATTCCAAGTTTACACAAAAAAACCCCACTTTTTCTTTGGCCGTTCATGCATCAACATATGGAGATATCAAAATGTGGTTGATACAGTTACTTGATCAAAATTTCTTGCCTGCTTTTTGATTTTTTTAAGCTGTAATGAGAGAGCATTGGGGATATTCCAAAATGCAAAGTGCTCTGCAAGCAATTTGAACCTGTCATTTGTGGCTGACAGTATTAATTTTAGGATAGAGTTCACTGCCTACGAACAAAGGGGAAAAGGAGATTAACATTTGTTTCCATCTAATTTCCAGCTCCTGATAGTGCATCACTTTCAGAGAATACCACCAATAATTCAGGTACATCCTCACAGCTCTGCCTTTGTGCTTTGGGCAAAATGCAGAGGAGAGAAAACCATTCTTGAGTTGAAATTTGATAGAAGCACCACTTAGAGCAAAGCTGAAAACAAACCCCAAAAAACAAAGAGAATTTTAATTCATTAGCACATCTTCCTGCTCCTTGAATACAAACTCACAGCTTGCTGACTTTTCACACCAAGCCCACTGTGGGTGCCTGTTTTGGAGCCTTTTTGCAGGGAATTCCTGACAGGTTTTACCTTCAAATCTTCTCTCAACTTCCTCAGCTTTATGTGACTTTCTTTTCCCTGCTCCTTCCTACCTGAAACGCACCAGCAGAAAGGAATTTTCACTTCTACCAGCAGATTTAGAGACATCAGAGACATTTTCTGAACATGGACACGTCAAGGTTAACCTTCAAGTTCAATTTTAATGCTGTGAATAAAAAATGGGCATTGCCCCACATGAAACCTAATTGGTGAAAAGCTGAAGAACTGAAACTTCCCTGAAACAGGGAAGAAAAAAAAGCATATTTCAGGTTTTAAACCTCTTTAAAAAGACATCCTCCTCCTTCTGATTCCTCATAAAAGAGGAAAATCTGTCCCTTAAACCTCCCAAGGCATGTCATTAATTTTTTACCTTCTAGAAATGGATAAATTCACATATGATGTGCTCAGCTAAAGCTTTCTAATAATTCAGCTATAGGCAAATGAGATTCTTGGATTTAAGAGCCCAAATCACCCCAGTCTGTATTTAGGCTGTCAAAATGCTCACTAACATAAAATAAATATTTATACAACTACCTATTTGTGCCTGTTTGAAGACACATATGCACAGACCACCAGGAAGCCCAAAAGTCTGCCAGCTCCAGCAATTCTTGAGTCATCCCTCAGGCAGATCCAAATCAGTGTTTGATGTACTTTCTAATGTTATTTAAGTAAAAACACAAAAAAATTGAGGACTCGAAATTTCTCACTTACAGAAGCATATTTTTTTTACAACCAGGAACACCATAACTTTTAGGAATCATTTTTTAAATAAGATTATCCTCTACGTTAATAATTATAATAGTAATAATTGTAAAAAGCTACCAATTACCTTAAGGGGAAGTTACAGAGCTGCAATACTGACAATAATCTAAAAGCAATAAAAAACTAAAGTTACTAAACAGAGCTCAAAATACACCTTATCAAGCCCTAACTTCATAGTCCACAATTCCTAACCACTTTTTTTTTTAATATATTTTTACTGAGCAAGAGCTGAAATGACAGATTGTGTCCCAGCTTTTGGAGGGAGGAAACGATAATGCTGAAAGTGGCTGCTTAATGAAATCAGTGCTTTGACCCTTTGCATTTGTTGTCAGAGCTTGTCTGGTGCCTTTTTCCATGACTTTCCCTGTCCTTGCTGCAGATGGTCCTCCAGCCACTCCTGTGCTTCTTGCTGCTACTGAGCAGGGAAAAAAAAGCAAAGCCACCATTATTATACACTGATTCCTCGCCAGCTTTTTGCCTATTTAGACATTATATTGCAGGGGATTATTCAGCTTTGCATTTCTTTCCAGTAAAAATAATCGATGCATAATAATAACAAAATAATAACAAAAGGATTAAAGGCTCTGGAGCTTTTTTCAATGAAATGGTGAATATTTAATAGTCAGATTTTTGTAATAATGACTGAAAAATATGAATAACACCAATCTTACTCCTCCATTTCTACGTGATAATTTAGCAACCACTCAGCAGGAGGGCTGGTCTGGGTAAGGGTCAGTCCTGCAGGAAGGATTGATCAGCTCTTCCATCATTCCACTGTTGGGAAGCCTCAAAGTTCAAAGACATGTGACCTCCACTACCACAGACACCTCCAGGTAATCACAACTACACAGTGACCTCTAAAATTGCACCCAGGGGTGATGTTTGTATTGATGAAGGATTCAAATCCTTACAGGTATTACTGAACTGCATTATTAAGAAAGTATGGATACAGAAGGAATCTTTTACTAACTCTTTAGGTTTACCAGTGCATCACTCACTCCAGGAAAACTTTACTCCATGGAAGGAACAACTTGAGTACGAGAATGACCTTGGGCTGTCTCTAAATTTTACTAGAGCTGAATAAAGAATTTTGTTTCAGTTGATAATACACTTTCAGAGACATAGAATTAACCAAAAGCAATACTAAATCCAATCAATACATTGGCAAATTAAAGCAAATGAAGTTGTTACTATGGCAATATAAAACTTCACATAACAGTCCTAATTTATTGTGAAGGAATATGAAAGATAATGAAAGTAGTGATGAAGAGATAAATGTTACAGACTGCTGGATCTAAATTAGTATAAAATAAGCACCTTGTTAAATGAAACATTTCTCTCTCTGATTTGAAAGAAGTGGAGCCAGTGATACATGTCCAAAGGGAATGGAACACAATCCCAAAGGCAAAACAATAATTAAAGTGCCAAAAAAACCCTGGTGTGATAATATTGATAGAAAAATTATCATTCACCCACAAGAAAACATCTCAGGATGATCAAAAAATGAGCTGAGCATTTGTGGCCACAAGTGTTCAGGTGGAGGTACAGAAGTGATAAATAACAAAGAGAAAATAATATTGTGGAGCAGAAATGTGTGAGATAGATATAAATGTCTCGAAAATTTGGTGAAGAGGGGTTATGTAATGCCATTAAAATGGGGAATAATAAAGCAAAGGGCAATTGGATACTGTCAGACAACGATGACTCATGGATATAAGGAATTTTTGGTCCCCTTTTGCCAGGAAAAAATTGAGTGCACCTGATTTAAAATATACTGGTTGTCTGGTGTCTGTATTTGTACCAGGTTGAAGCAATGCAGTGATAGCCATTTTACTGCATAATTTAAGCTTTTCTGTCTGAGGCAAAAAGTGGAGGTATTGTCAAATCCATATCAGCACCTGGGTGATTACTGCAATCACAATGAGGTAAATGCTCAATGGAAAAGGGTTGGACTAGGGAATGAGCTGGTTTTAAACTAATTTTTTTCTGTTCAAAAGTCAACGTGCATTGTCTTTTACATTTTCAATTCATTTGTTTTGGTTCTGTACAAAACTTCTATAATTCTGGCTTTCTAGTAAGAGAGAGGGAGAAGTAAGGTCTGACAGAATGCTGAATTTCAAAGGATGGGCAGGAAGATCCCAGTAAAAGAAGAGGTTGGAGACTCTCAGCAGTTCTGTTCATATTTGGAAGGTGTTCCATAGGAGTGACATCTTGAACAGCAACAGTTATACACTTATTTAATCTGCCTTTAGGAGTGTTTGACTGGGGACATGCCCTGGTCAGGCACGAACCACATGGAGGGAAATCCACACAGAGAACTCTGGAAGAAGTGACACTATCAAGATATCAGTTCAAGAAATTATATAAGCACCTTCATTTATTTATTCCTCAGTTAAGGAGTGACACTAAAAACAGTAGGTACGACCCAAGAGGGGAAGTACAAAGAGAAAAGTGGATAAAAACACAGGGGAAATACTATAAAGAATGTTTAATGCAAAGTGTCCCCAGGGTGGGACACATCCCAGTGCACAGAATTTATCATCCCTCTTTTCCACAGGGCAGCTCTCTGGACTTGCAAGGGGACACCAAGCACAAAGCACTGATGGCAGGGAGCACTTCCAGTCTTCATTAAATGTAGGGAACAATACCTTGGCAGATTGGGGAAGACTGGGAGCAGCATGATAACCCTGAATCTGCATTTTTAAGGCTTTAACAGGCCTATCCAAAGGTGTGTCACTGCGAGATAAAGCCCAGAGGGTTTGAAAAGGAGACTTTAATCCATTAGATATATTCCATATAAATAGCTCTGCTCTTCTAGACCTCAAGCTTTAACTGGAATAGAAGTGCTGTTTCCACTTCTTTTTCTTCTCCCAGTTATCTTGTTTTACAGCTTTCTCCACCCTAGTCCTTAGCCAGCACAGATCTACATTTAGGCAATTATTTCCCTTTTCTTTGAGCAGAAATACAATATCTGATGGTGGCAAATGTGCAAAGCACAGACATTTCCGAGTCTTACTCCAGCATCTTATTACACTGCTCCATTTTCTCATTTGTTGGGTAATTATGGGCAATTAGGGCTGAGAGCACCAAGGTCAGTTTTGCTCCTCAAAGTGTGTTTGCCATCAAAGCTCTATTTTAGTCTTGGTGTAGCACATTCAAATCCCAATGGCACAGAGAGGAAAACATGCAGGAGTTTGGTTCAGCCAAAGTTAGAATGGGCTTCTTTCCAGTGATCCCAGTCCCAGAGCAGCCCCTCTGCAGGCATCAAACAATAATTGTCACTCACCTTGTTCCCCTCTGGTTGGGATTGCTGGAGTTTGGGTAAAACACACCCAGGTGGATCCAGCAAAGATTAAGCTCATACTCCGAGTCTTGGGAGAAGCCACAGATAGCAGCTCCTGTGTGAAAGTTTAAAAACTGTCATTGCAATGCTATAAAATCATTTACAGCATCAAGATAAGATATGAAAGGTCATAACTTATGAGTTTGCACAAGGTATTCCAAAGACATTGAATTGCATCACACCTGAAAGGAAAAACAAGTTATTACATTCCTCCCTGTTTTGATGTGCTGAAAATAGACATTCAACAATTAGCTCCACTCCTCAAATAACTGAATATATTTCTCAGTTCAGGGGAATTTATGCTTCCCAGTTGCTCCATCAGGGACACAAGCACCTTTCTCTGCTGTGCATCCTCTTCCTGAGAACAAGCCCTTTGCAGTCGTGCAGTGGGAATCACCACAGCAAATCCTACACCACAATACTGGTCAGAAACCTGCCCTGATTAAATCCCACCGCTCTCCAGTTAAAGATCCACCTTAATTGCTTAAACAGTTGCTTCATAAAGCACTATTTACTTATTTTTCTATAGGATTTGCAGCTTTAGTGCCACTGTAATTACAGCGAAGATACACAAGTCACTTAAATTACTGGAGCAATTAAATGAACTAATGTGCCACAATTATTTCTTCCAAGACAAACAGTAAGTTTTCCAGGCTCTTTTATTTCTTTGCAACACACTGCACAACATTTTCATTCCCTCTTTGGTTTCCCTGTGTCAATAATGCTTTGGAAATGGCAGCTAAAATTTGAAAAGAAAAGACAGGGTATGTCACGTTTAGAACTGCTCAATGATGATCACAGATCAAGTACGTTGCTGTTGCTCCAGGACTGAGCCAAAGTATCCATAAAAAGCAATTTCTCATGTCATAAAGCCTGAGTTTACCTCCAGACAGTTCCTGTGTTCACTAGTAAAGGATTCTGGCTCTGCAAAAGCCTCCTTACAAAACAATAGCATTAAGGCAACAACCAGAAGTTCCTC
This sequence comes from Manacus vitellinus, assembly GCF_001715985.3. Classification (NCBI taxonomy): domain Eukaryota; kingdom Metazoa; phylum Chordata; class Aves; order Passeriformes; family Pipridae; genus Manacus; species Manacus vitellinus. The sequence continues at coordinate 2,930,453 of NW_021940571.1, forward strand.
TACCTCATGGATGGAGAACTGAAATGACACCAAGTTACATAAAAAAAATGATGTTCACTTTTCATTTACAGGGTTTTATGTGTTTTGCATGCAAATGCTCTTCCTGTTTGAAAGGTTTAGTAGTAGAATAAATTATTATTACAACGTGTCTTCAGCTGCACAAATGCTTCTTCACTTAGTAGCAAAGGATATATATGAGATATATATATGATGATATAAATACATTTTTTTCAAAACTCATCTTTTTCTAGAAAATTTAAGTGCAGGAATATCTGTACAAGGTGGGTAATTTATCACAGTGGTTTCTGTCATGGTACCCCTCCAAACAGAAGGAAATTTTTCACTACATTTCAGTTCATACATAATACACAGAAAAGCTGGTAATATTCCTCTCAGTGTTAAATTATTTTCTACTTACAATGCCCAAATCCCATGGGACTGGGCTGACAGCAGAGGGATCAGATATTCCTTCCTGTCCTGTCAGCAATTCCACTCCTGCTTTGGCTGGCAGGCTGCCAAACAGAACATCCACTCCAAAATTTAAGCAGCCTTGATATTTTCTTTATGGTAATATCAAAGTTACCAAGGGCTGTAAAGTCATTTAGACTTATAGAGAAACACTGTTCCTTGCTTACTCCTGGAATTGTAAATGAAAGAGCACAGAGACATTATCATTAGATCAGACCTATCTAAAGCAGGCTGGGGGATTGTTCAGAGGAACAGATATTGCCTTAGAACTGGGAAAATAAATGCTTGAAAGTAAAGCTTTATGCACACACTCTGCATTTTAAAAGTCACTGTTCCACCTTTTCACTCATTCTTGATTTGTTTTAAATAGAAAACATAAACGAGCCCTTCTTAAATTAACAGGACTGAAAAAATGTCTTCATTTTTACTTAGTGGATGTAAAGTGTAAGGGAAAACCAGCATCAGCCCTAGGAATAAACCAGGGAATCACAGCAAAACCTAGAAATAACAAATATTTCATATTTTAATTACAGTAATTGTATGAGACTCTCATTGAGCAATTACTGCTCCCAACAGTTGATCCAAACCCTGTTCTGTGCTCTGCCCTGGGAATGAACACCAGAGTTTGTGGGTCTCCTGCTGTTTGCAATGCAGAGTATCACCCTGGGGGGGCCCTTGGTGGTGTCTTCACGTATCTTGGGATGTGTTGGGACAAGGAAACACTTGATGGAGAGTAATTCCATCCAAATTAAAGTATCTCAGCAATAGCCCTGTGGTCACCTTATTTCATAATGCAGGTCAGCAGTGCAGCTTGCCCAGCAGAACATTGATGAAGTCCTCAGAAAGGATATACCAAAAATTCCTCCCCAGCCAGGTGAAAAATAAGTTTCTTTAGTGCCAGTCTTGGGTGAACTGTCTTTAAAATGTACCTTGTAAATCGTGCCTGCTCAGGGTCAGCGATTTTAAAGCTGCTAAACTCAAAATCAAGACTGTCAGGTTGTCCTGAGACAGCTGGGGATGCAGTGGCATCTCTGTGAGTGAGGGTTTTTTCCTCTCCCTGGCTCCAAGTGCAGAAGGGATTTATTGCAGAGAAATGGTGGAAGCAAAGCTGCAGCTCAGACCTGCCAGACCCACCTCCCCTTCTGCAGCTCAGGCTCCCACCACAGATCCCTGTGACTGAAATATCCCCACCTGCCAGAGCTGTGCTCAGCCCTTGGAACACCCAACTCCACTGGACTGGAAAATCAAAGATATCAGAATGAAGAGAAAGATGCTCAGGTATCTTAAATAATCTGCTGAAAGTTTCAGCCATAGGAGTGTAGACACTGAGTATTCATTTGCTACATATTATTATACCAAGGTGATATATAGAGAGAATTTCATTTAGAAGATACTGCAAATCTTTTGGAACACTGTCACATCATCCACACAAACAAATCCAGGTGGGGCAGGGGAAGATCCGTGTCTGAATATTAACTTCCCAACAATTCCTGAGAAACTGTTCATATTAACTGAATACAACAGAGGGGAATTGGAGTACTTTAATAAAGCATGAATAAATAATTGCTAATTAGTACTTTACATCAGTACTTAAATAAAGCCAAGCTAAGAAATATTTCAAGTATTTTACTCCATGGATAAATGCTAATGAGAGGATAATAAAGGGATGTACCCAAAACCCATTAGATATCCAAGCAACATCAGATGAGACCTCTCCATTGGCTTTCTTCATACAAATTACCCTTAAAATATCCACTGAGAATTACATCCTATTTATCTAAGATCTCCTGACAGCAAGATCAAAATGACTTTCGGTTTCCTGCTACAGCTGAGCAGAAACACTCACACAGGGTATCCTGGGGTTAGAGGAGCTGATGTAGGTTAATGCATCAGCCTTCCACCTCTGGATAATTCCCATCAATCCTGCCTCGTTCTCCAGATGAATCCATACCTGCTCCACACAGCTTAATTGCTGTCCTCAACAAAATCAAAGCAACCTCTCAGCTGCAGCAAGTGTTTAAAACATACCCAGACCGTAACAGGTCCACAGCCTAAACTCACAAGAAAAGTAATTTCCAAATGTCCAAAATGCAAAAAAAAAAAAAAACCAAAAACAAACAACAAAAAAAAACCCAAACCAAACAAAAACAACAAAAAACCAACCAAACAAACAAACAAAAAAAAAAACCCAAAAAAAACCAAAACAAAAAAAAAAAAAAAAAGGAAAAAAAGTATTCTTAATAATGCAAAAACTCCCAGGACAGTTCATCACTCATTCATGGCTTCAGCTGGTTCAAGAGCAGCCAGTGGGGAATTTTGTCTTCATGCCAAAAGGAAAGGCCCAAGCTGGAAATTTTAGATTTAGAGGAACACAGAGTAATTTAGTTGGAGGGACCCTCTAAAGTTCAACTCTTCCAGGGCACTTTGCTCCCACATGTTTAGAACTGTGAGATATTTATGAAAAAACCAGTGTGTTAAACAACTCCACGTCAGAGACTGAGATTTGGAAAGAGCTCCTTGACGTAGATTTAAACAATTAAGGTCACATCAGAATCAAAATTTCTGGGAGATTTAAGGATGTCCTCTCAAACTGAGATCCAGAAGAACTGATTTGATTTAAAATGTCCTTCTATGACTGAGGGAGAGACAAAGGGGACAAGCCTTGCAGGCCACGGTGCCAGGGAAGCACAAGAGGCAGCTGAAGCTGATATTCTACCTTATCATAACTCTAATATTATTTCTTTCCATCTCTCAGGAAATACACATTTTTCCTCAAGTTCTGATATAATTTGGAAGAGTTTACATGGCTGTAAGCTCTATTACTGACATACTTTATCATTCATTACCCTAACCCTTGTGGTAGAAGATTTCCCTTTTCTAACAGAAAACAGTTGAAGCCTTTTCTTTCTCCCTGTTAATTTGGAATGTGGGAGGTTATTTGACATTGTAGCATTTTCAGACCCTCTTAAGTCTTTCCTGTCCTCCCTTGCAGTTTAAATAACACATTCTCTAGACCTGTAACTGCTCTTTCTGCTCTCTGCTGGTCTCCACTTTACCCAAATCTGTGCAGAGTACTGACATCTGTCAGCAGATTGATCTCTCTAACTAAGACCCACCAAAGTTAGGAGGAAAGATTGCTCATTGCTTTTCCAATATAACCCTAAGAACAGATTTTCTGGCCAGAAACCTTTTTTCCTAGGAATGAAGAATGTATATTATACCTAAATTTATAAAGGTTAAGTATATCTCACAGTAGCTTGAGTTGGTTCTGCTCATACCACCTTCTCTTACACTGCTCTATTCTTAGGCCAGTCTCCCCAGAGATCCAAATTTTCCCTTTATTATCCCATAAAATTTATTGATATAAACTTCTCCAAAATGTACTAATCTTTTATTTTATAGTTATTCCTTCTTAGCTTCTCTTAAAAGTAGATATACAACTCAAAGTTAATCCTTGAAATCCTGAATAAGGACTTTTAATCATCATCATCATCACCTATGCCATGAAACCATGAGAGGAAACAATAGCAGTGAGAACCAGAAATACAAAAGTTAAGTCGAGCAATCTGACAATTTTTTTCCACGTATGAAAAGAAAAAAATACTGTCATCACAAGTAAATTGCAAACATTTTCCCCGAAAAGACAATAACCTGTAAGTTTTGGGGCAGGAAATAAAATCATAAGATGTTTTAGTGCTTTGTTTGCCAACAGCAGTGAGTACAGTAATAGCTGCATTATTTTAGGCCCTGCCAAAGGAGTCCATCGAGCTGTCACCCACATGTACAGCAGCCACCCAAGGCCTTCTGTATTTATGGCAGCAATAATCAGCTGAATCACAGCTCTATTTCTTAAAAGCATCCCTAAATGCCACAAATTTAAAAAGCAGAGGCTTAAAAGTTTTCCTGAGAGATATGACTGGTTTGGTTAACAAGAAAAAGGAGTTTTACAGGTAGAATACATAAAGTTTTCTACGGGTTTCTTTCCTTTCCAATTAATTTTCCAATATTGCCACCACTTCACCTCTGGAGAACAAGAATGGTACTTTTTTGACATTTTCTGTAGTTGTCCCACTAACAGACTGCACAATAACCTCCCTCAGCATCTCCTGCAGGGTGGAGAGGTCTGAGCTGAGATTTCTGATGTCCATGTCCTGCTAGGAAATATCTGACAGGGAGTTTGGGACTCCAAAGAGACCAAGGAGTGAAGCTGAAGGCTTTGGATGGATGGAGTTGAGTGTTTCCCTGTCTTACCCCTTCCAGCTGCCTGTCCTGACCTTCTCCCAGGGTCAGTGAAACGTGGAAAGGGAAACACAGTCCCCTTTTCCTTTCTGCTGCTTCTGTTAGAAGGGCTGGGACCTCCAGCAGAGGACAAAGTAACTAGGAAATCAGAAAAAGAGGAGTGAAGTTTGGAATCCCAAGAGTGGCTTGCTTTAAAGGAAGTGTAGTCAGAGCCCTGGACCCTGAACAAGTGAAAAAAAAAATTGTGAATATGGATAATTTTCAGAAACAGGAGGATAAACTAGAGAAATTGGACTGCTTAAGGATCTAGAAGATATTTTGTTGTACCAGAAAACAGGTAAAAATGCACAAATTCAGATACTATACTTGCACCTGCTTGATTAGACAAAATACCTCCAGATCCTGTCTGCAGGATCTCTACCTAATTTTCAGAATTATAAATTAAACATGCACATAACATTGTAGTATTATTTATTTTTGCATCAAAGGTGGTGTTACTCTGACTGGATTCTTGTTTGCAGCCTGTCTTATTACTTAAACTATAGAAAACACCAAAGGAGGCTCCAGTGTTTTCTTCCAAAGATAAGAAGAAAGTTTGAACTCCATATAAGTTAAAAGAACAAGTAGGATGATTAAAATCTAATAACAATCTCTGTTCTGGGCTAGTTCAAAATATATCACAGGTAGAACCTGAAACTTCTCAAAAGAGAGCAAACAGCAAACATTTCAATCCTGACACTTCCCCCTTCTCCTGTTTTCTCTTTCCTGGCATTATTCTCCTTTATGAGAACATTTTCCATTAAAACGAAGTTCCCCCCCAATAAACAGATAATATAAGTGAGCAGATGTGATGGATCTGCAGGCAGGCAGCACATATTGCAGCACTATTTCTGGGTAATAGATGTGCACATAAGAGAGCAGGAGAACTTGAAAGGTGCTTTCATCACCCTTCAACACAGATTTTACATCTAATCTATATTTCCATTAATCCTGCAAGGTAATAATTTAATATGTAATCTATGGAAATAAGAGTGTCTTGCTTCTTTTTCATTTCCTTTCTCATTTTTTCCCCTTCTGTTGTTATTATTAGCAACAAAACCCCTTAGAGATGTTGACAATTGTTGCAATAGTTGTGCTTCTTCTCCTAAAGGAGAAAATTCAGTTCAAATCAACAATAAACAGAACTTGAGTAATTTGAAATCGGCCCAACTTGCTTCTGTTCTCTGTTAGTTTAACTTAATGAGTCTGCAAAGAGCCATCAGCTGAGAACTATCTTCAAACCCCAACATACTAATTATTAAGAAGAGGCAGTTTATAAGAGGAATATTTAGTAGGGATAGAAAATAAATGGGATTATTTCTATAACAGAGCTTGTTTATAGTGAGACAAATGTGAGCTAATTCAGATTTTGGTCCCGAAATCAAAAACGAGCTTCACGACGTTTCACCAGCCCAAATCACCCTCTGCGTCGCCTTCTCTAGTAATTATATCTTGACAGTCCCTAATTAGTTCCTCAAGTCAAATTCCCCCACAACTATCAAATTTGCAAAGAAAATTTGAAAAAACACACTGCAAACACAGAGCAGGTAGAAGGCTCGGAAGGCACAAGAAACAGCAGTGGGGGTGTGTGGAATGTGTGTGTTCAGTTCGGTGGCACAGGGGGTTGATACAGAACTGCAGTTGTCTCAGCTCCAGCTGGATGCAGACAAGAACCAGGAGGTCCTGTTGAGCCCCTGGGTGTCCCCCCAGCAGAGCCAGGAACATCCATCCTGCCAGAGGAGGAGGCTGAGGAGCAGCAATTTTTATCCTGGTCTTAGGTGTGCTCTAATATTCCTGCTCTCTTAGCCCAGATCTTCCTCTCTGTGACCCCTCCTGTGACAAAGAGGTACCACAAACACAGGAGGGACAGCTTAAAGAGTCAGAAATCCCCATGAATCACTAGCAGAAATACCTTTAAATGCCTGATTAATTAACAACTTAGCTCATAATGCTGTTCAACGCTACAGTTCTCCCCAGGGAGCTCCACCACACAGTGCTTACCTCACCCCACATAAAACCAGTGTTTCAACCTCTTCTGAGGAAAAACTCCCAGAGTACGTGCCTTGAGGTAAGGGGTATGAATTCCAAATTATTGATTACATGCAGAGGTCTAAGTAGGCTGAGAGAATTGGGATTGTTCAGCCTGGAGAAGAAAAGACTTCGGGGAGATCTAATTGTGGCCTTCCAGGACCTGAAGGGAGCCAACAAAGATTGAGAGAGACTTTGGACAAGGGATGTAGTGACAGAACAAGGGGGAATGGCTTCAAAGTGAGAGTAAGTTTAGACAGAATATTAAGAAAAAAATCTCTCCTGTGAGGGTGGGGAGGCCCTGGCACAGGTTTTGTCCAGAGAAGCTGTGGCTGCCCCATCCCTGGAAGTGTCCAAGGCCAGGTTGGACAGGGCTTGGAGCAACCTGGGCTAGTGGAAGGTGTCCCTGCCCATGGCAGGGCATGGAATTGGATGATCTTTAAGGTCCTTTCCAACCCAAACCATTCTGGGATTCTATGTCTACCTCTAGTTCCTGTTGTACACCTATTTCAGCTCACTCAAAGTAAAGCAAGTGGATTGTTACTTTATGAAGCTGAGGTAACAATGACAAATGGTGCTTATTTGAGGGTTATTAATTAATCATAAATAAACTACTTTAGGAACTCCAACAAAAATATTTAAAAAATCATATTCACAAGTATTCTTTTATTGATGTTCTACATTGATTTCTTTCTCCAGAATGTGTTGGTTATGTCCTACATATGTAGGATTTTCACTGGGTTTTGTACAGCATTAGCACAAGTGAGTGCTTACAAGCCTTAGTAAATATTCCCCTGTTCAAAGCAGGAGCTATTTGTGAACAGAGCAATGTGATCTGACTGTTTACATCCCCAAACTGCAGAAAGTACTTTCTCTGGGAATAAAAAGTTGGAAAAAGCAACGAGCAGAAAATGAGCATCGTTGTTTGAATTGGCACCTCAGCTGACTTTAACCCACCCACCCTCAGGGTGCCTCTGCCAGCAAATCATTACAAGGAGGAACAGGCAGAGCAACAGCAGGTACCTCTGTGCACAACTGTTCAGAGAACTTGGATCAAAGCCTGAGGAACCCTCCATGCAGGTAAAAGAGTCTTCTCTCACAGCTATGGCAAATTGGGTGCCCTGGAAAATGTTTTGGAAAGAGACAGCCAAAAAAAGTATGGAAATAAATAACAGCTAACAGACACATTTTGTCTTGGAAAGAGACAGCTGGTAAAGAGAACTTGCCCATCATTTGATGAGCTACAGGGACGTCACTGAAGCAACATCAGAACTCTGCACACACCAGTGCATTAGAACACACGAATTATTTACTGATATGTTATTTATTTTGTTTATCAGTAGAAAGTGAAGACTCACCTATTAATGTTTATCAACTGGTTTTCAACTGCATACCAACACAAAAATCAGAAGTTGGGGAGCATTCCTCAGCACCATGGAGCTTGGAGTAATAAAACCTCAGTGGATATTCTTAGTGTGTCTACTGCATAATAGGCTTGGGTTCCAGAACAGGGGGACATTTGCACTCCCCTCTCCCACCAAAGCTTCCCACCCCACATCCCAGGCTGACTCCTTAATCCACTCACAGTAACAGGGCAGGTGGAAACTTTCTGTGGGTGGACACAAACACAGAAATACTCCACTCCCCAGAGTTTGCAAACCAAGGCCAGGGAAAATGAACCAGACCTGCTCTTGAGTCCTGCTGGGCCAGTCACCCCAGGGAAAGGCAGATTATGGCTGTGTGTAAACCAAGGGAAGGTGAGCACAGATTTAAGTAATAACAGGATCCTTAGAGCATTTCAAATCCCATTTGATGGCCACCACATCTCCTGTGGCAAATTCTGCACAAAGCAGCTGCCAAGCTTTTAATGAATGTGAAGTTGGTGTTGAAAATAGATACAGAGATGACTGTATATGGCTGTACAAACAGAACAAGCCAGAGATCAATATTCCTCTTTACATCTATTAGCAAAACACACAGTAAAAGTCAATTTCATTAATAATGTTTCTTCTGTTAATTTAATTTTGCACCTTTTACCTTTCTCATTCATTGCAGACAAACAGCTCCTCTTCCAGATAAGGATTACAAGAGCTTTGCATATTTAAGCTAAACCTAATTTCAATTCTTGATTCTATGGGAAGGACTGGGGAAAGGGTGGGGAAATCTGAGCATCCCAATTCCTGCTGTGGGCTAAACCAAGGAACAAATCCCTGCAAGGCACTGGATTCATGGATTCACCCTCTTTCCTTTAGCTCTGCTGTAAAGGAGAACACAGGACTCCAGACTTGCTTGACCAGCAAAGTTTCAGGTTGTGACTCCACCTGTGGTCCCTGATGGTGCCAAAAAGGCTTCCTCAGACACCTCAGGCACCTCCCTCCTGATGGATGCTGGGGACCAGCCATAGGGATCTTTTCCACAGCCAGGTGTGTGCCCACAGCACCACCAAAATGTGCTCATTTTCTCTCTTGTGACACCAATACTGGGATTTTGGTGATTTTTTTTTCTTAGTGACACAATAAAATATCTCCCCAGAGAGCCAAGTGCACCAGAACAGTTAAACCTCTTTGCATTTCCTCAGCAACATCAAATATCCTGGGTAAGGGCCTCCCATAACTCATGGAAACAATCAAAACATTACATTTCATTACTTTTTTACTTAATAATGCTCATTTTCCTATTTCATTCCTCTCAGATTTTGAATCTTTCCCATTGGCAAACATATCAAACTTGGAAGTAGTTTTGAGTTTCCCCTCAGCCATCACTTCTTAAATGAAACAATCATAAATAGAATGCAATTGTGAGTTAAACCAGATTTAAAGCAGAGAGCAACTGCAATGAAGCTGATCCTCAGATTTGAAGGTTATTTTCAGCTTCATTAAACCAAGAGCTTACAGGGATCTGCAGGAACTCAGTTTTTCCCTGAAAGCAGAGAAAATTGCTTACTTTGAGACACCAAAATACCTTGATGTTTATGAACATCATACACAATTTCAAAGCAATAGGCTTTTATCTACTCATTTGATGCAGTTTTAATTAGAAACTCATTTTTACAACCATATTTCTGTGATATTTTTGACATTTAAACAAAATTTTTCATATAAGGAGAGTAGCACAGCTTTCTTTACATAAGCACAGACACATTAATTTTAAGGGTCTTTATGACTTCAGGTGATATATGTAGCTATTAATATATAGTTATATAATATATGATTATTAGTACATTATATAAATATTAAGTTCTACATAATTTAATCACTGAATATCATTATCATTAATTTTTTTTAGGCATGAAGGGCTCCTTAAACAAATAAACACACAGAAACTGCACAAACAACAAAACCAGGGGAGTTTGGCTTTGCTGCAATTTTAATCTGCTCATTTACCTTTTCCTTTTTCTTGAAAGTTAAAAATCCCAACACTAGAGAGGCTTCTTAACTTAAATAATCATTGATGTATTTCTGCCCAGTTTTAATGATTCCAACACTCTCTTGCCTGCCTGGTAAGCTACTGAAACCTGCTGTTGGGGTGGAAACAAGGCTGTAATTCCAATGAGACCACTGGAATCTTTCAGGCCTTCAGGGTTGTGGTTTTGGGTCAGTCAGAACTCTCTTTTGGGGGCTCAGGTGTGACAGATGATGATGGAAGGTCACAGACATCACTGCAATGTTTTTCTCTAAAGACCAAAATGCAACCACTCTTAGCAAATTAAACAAAGGCCCAAGGAAAATATAGATAATATTCCAGAGCACTGTTCCATTGGACTGGGTTTGTTATTCCCCCTCCATACACCTGTTTAATCAGTCATGCACTACTGAGTACCAAGTCCATCTTCTGTGCCCTCTATAATTGCAAATCAATCATTGCAGAAGAATTCTAAGCAAGCAAACAATACTAATAAGAGCAAAAAGTAACCCCTAATTAATTAAACTTGAAGCCTGGGTAATCCAACTGGCCTGGCCCTGTGACAGGTAATCATTGCTGGGCTGGTTTAATAACCAGGTTCATCCTGACACTTCCCCTCTCTCATGGCCACTGAGTCTGTAGGTTTGTTCATTTATTTATTTTTTTGGAACCTAAATGGGATGGGAGAATTCAATGTTCAAATTGAAATATTTTGCTTACAGAGTAACTTACACTGAAGGTTATTTTGTGTATTTGGGAACACTGTTTACACTTCACAGTCCTCTTTCCAAACACAGAAATGAAATGTTACCTCAGGATGAGATGGACACAAATCCCCAGACCTGCCTGTTCTCATTACCTGCAATATCTACACTTGTACTTTTTGCTCAGGGAAACTCCTACTCATGACAGAAAAAGTTAAAAAAAATATGCAGTATTAGCCTGTGTGGGCAGTTTTATTAAAGCACAAAAGTGTTTGCTTTGTATAAGCAATTATTTTTTATTTTTCTGCCATTTTCACCTCCAAGCCTTTTGCTTCAGTCCCTGTGTCTAAATGGAATTACTCACTCAAAATGGAGCTGTGAGTAAAGCAGGTGCTCTAAATCACAGCCCTGTAACACCAGGAGTTCCTGATGTACCAATACAGGTTTTTATGGGTATAGGGATTTTTTTTTTCCCCACATAGTTTGGCTGCACCCACATAGTCTTCCTGATCCTTGATCAGGAGTATCCTGATGCTAAAATTCCAATACAGGCACGGACTACAGCTGTCCCCAGGCAGAAGAGGACAATCAGGGGGAGCTCCAGCCCACTGAGCTTCTTGCCCATCTAGACCCAGAGAAACAGGAAAAAGGAAAATACAAGTAATAGCTTTGAAAACTCTATAAACTGCACTACTAACTTACTAAATTAGCAACATCTATAAATTATTCAGGTTTTAAATCATGTCTCCTAATCCCAGTGTTTAAATAAAACACTCCTTAAGGACTGTGTGTAATAAATCTCCCATACAGGATAATTCACCCAGCACAGATTACAACATTATTACACCAGTGGGCAATCACTGAGAAATGTGTTTTATTCCCTGAAAACCACTTTACACACAGAGAACAATTTTCTCCTGAGATTAACTATGGAGTTTCTTACAGGTTACTGAAATACCTCAAATGGAAAAGAAGCAAAATCCTTTTTTTTTTTCCCCCTCCCACATTTTCTTTCTTCCTTTAGAACAAACACAACTACATCCTGTTTCACGAAGGAGGTTGTTGATTTGTGAAAAACACACCTGACAAAACCTTTGATGAGGTCTGATAACATGCTCAGGACATATGGGAAAGGCAAGACAGAGGTAACAGGGTAAAGTACTTATTGCTACAGTGGAAGAACAGATCACCTGGATAAGCCCTTGGGATCTCACAGGGGCTGCAGTTCAGTGAAAGCAAAACAAACTGTCACAGGAGCTGCAGTGGTTGCTGCTGAAATCACAACTTAAATGTGGGAGCATATTTATATGGATTCCAAGCCCTAAACTGCTGTAAAACTCATGGTTTTCCCAGAATTGCACTTTTTTTTTTTTTGTGAGGCAGAGTGGAGCAAGGGGGTGCCATTAACACTGAACTGTGCACCAGCAATAAAACTAATTAAAACTAATCTCCAGCACCCAGATCAATATCCATTGGCAGCTCCTACTGCATTTAGCATTTGGTTAAGAACATTTAACCTTATAAAGCAGAGTTAAAACACAGATAAATTGGCTCTTTTCAGTTAAGAACACGTGGGAATACACATGCTTTGCATTGGCATATCAGAACACATTCATGGGTTTGTATTGTGTTTTCATAGCAGGGTGTTTGTGGTGGGAGGCTGCAGCAGCATCTTCTGTGAGAAGAGACCAGGGACTGTGTCATGCTGGGCAGAGAATATTCTGGCCAGCTCAAAAATGGACCCAAATATGAGCCCACCTGTGGAAATGGGGGGGTGCCTGTGATAAAGTTTAAGAAAGGATAAAGAAAATCCCACTGCACAGAGGCTGTGAGAGAGGTGTGAGGGCAAACTGGGAGAGAAAGAGCCCTGCAGACAGCAAGGTCACTCCACCTGGATTCCTGGAAATCCCACAGCCCCAGGGATGAATGGAGAGCAGGAGCAATGCTGGCCCGTTCACACTCCAGGGGAGTAAAGCCCGTGCTTAGATAACTTAGATAACTCAGTGCTTCTCAGTATAGTCATTAACAAAGAAATATTTATAAATACCATACTTCTGGTCACATTTTCTCCTATAATTTTAAAATTTGTAGCCATTTTTCTCCAGCAGGGAATATTCTACTTCAAGTGTGAAAGTCCAATGTATATTGAAAACACATATTTTTGAAGAATACACATCTTAAAGCTTGTTCCTTACAATGAGGAGATAATACTCAGCAGTCCTGAGTTCCACCTAACATGTTGCCTAGGAGCCTTAAAACCTAACTTGAATGCCACAGAAGGAATTATACACCTTAAAAACCCTCTGGTTCCATCACCTGCTGCTCTTGATTGTCACAGAACTGTCACAGAGTCAAAGAATGGTCTGGGTTGGAAAAGTCCTTAAAGATCATCCAGTTCCACTGGGAATGGCTTCAAACAGAGAGAGGAGGGTTAGATGGAACATTAGTTAGAAGTTCTTCCTTGTGATGGTGGTGAAGCCCTGGCACAGGTTTGCAGAGAGGTTGTGGATTCCTCATCCCTGGAAGTGTCCAAGGCCAGGTTGGACAAGGCTTGGAGCAACCTGGGATAGTGGAAGGTGCCCCTGCCCACTTCAAGGGATTGGAACTGGATGGTCTTTAAGGTCCCTCCCAATCCAAACCACTTTGTGATTCTATAAAATAGTTGTAAAACAATCAAATCCATGACAAAGCAATGACTAATAAGTTATCAATTTTAATATTTATATGAACACATTAAATGACATTTTCAAAATAAATGTCAAATGCATAAGGAAAAAAAAAAAAAGAAGGATTACCACAAAAAGAGTTTACAGGGAAGAAGTTTCAGTAAGAATTGAAGCATGAAATCTTTATATGTAACTGAGTTTGTCTTCTCAGATTTAATCTTAAAATTAAATATTTATTTTCCAAATCATAGATATGGAACAACTACACGTGCCATCTCCATTACCAGAGTCCTTTCCATGACATTTGACTTACTTAGTGACCTTTAAACTGTGCCTGGCACCCAGTGGTACTGTTTGCATTGCTATGATGAAGGATTAGTATCCTGAAATGTTACATAATGCTCCTGTTTTATACAGGCATTTCTCACAAATCCTTACAGACTCTTACCAGACTGATTTCAAGGTGTTCTCTTTAAACACAACAGCTGGGAGTTTTTTTAATTAAAAACAAACAAACAAACCCCATTTAAAAAAAAAAAAAAAATCAAAGAAAACCAACCCAAAACGTGGTTCAATATTATTTATAATTACTTATTGACTTATTAATCACAGATCAATGATAAAATATCAATTTCTTAAACTAATAACAATTTTGTCACTCAAATTCACAGAAGACTTTCCTCCACAGAAGGAGCAACCTCACTCCTGCTGTAACCTTGTTGTGGAGACACTCCTGCTGCCATCAGATAAATTAAACTTGAGCATATGAACCAAGATCCCTTTAGAAAGTGGGGAATATTACAGTATCCCTTATTTCAACTGTGCCATTACTCAAAAAGGCTGTTGTTATGCTGGATATGACACTGCTCTCAATGAAATATTATGCTAATAACCGAAGAGACACATTGCTGTAAAATGGGCCTACAGTGCTGCCTGAATTCCTTAAGGGTTATTTTTCAGGAAAACTGACTATACATTATTTTTTTTTCCTATGAATTGCTATCTGGTTGCAGCAGAACTGCCAAAATATCACAGAAGCCCTTTAGTTTACAGTGACTTAAAACTGAATTTAATCGTCATAAATAAAAAGGAGTAAATCACCGCCTAAATTAGCCTATTTGTAACTTTATCAAAAGTAAACATTGACCAAATTTTCATTCATTCAATTCACATTAAAACTGATAGAGCCAGTGAAATCTAATCCTTGAACCAAACCCAGAACAGAAATCCCTCTTCCCAACTTCAATGCCAGAAAAAAAAAACAAAAAAAAAAACATAAAGAAGATATAAAGTACAAATTTATAGGAATAAAGACATTGTATTTGCTTCATGAGTGTGATGATTTCTGTGAGGTCATGTCCTGCTTTGGGCCTCACTGGGAAAAATCATGAAAAAACAAGACCCTGTCTTGGTTCAAGACAAATATATTCTAGCCATCATTTGAAAAAAATATTCCTTCATTGGGTTTTATGTGCTATTCAGAATAAGACAGCAATTCCACTCTTTTTTGCATGAAAAAGAAAAGCCAAACACAACACCATCCTCCTCTTCAAGTCCATGGATAGATAGATAAAAATTGCAGTATTTAAAATTGAATTTCTGTGAGAGCAAACCACAGGCTGGTTTATTCAGTCCCTGTGATTTTTAAGGGAAGCTACAGCCACTGGTTCTGCCAATTCACGTTAGCAACACAGAAATACATTAGTTTTATGTCTTCACCTCTTAGTAGTGTCTCAGGAAGTTAAACACAAACACCTTCAAAGCTCCTTGTCTTTCTTCGGGGAGGGAATATGAGGGACACGTAGCTGGTGATTAGTGTAGGTCAGACAAAGATTGCAATCTGTTAATTCCTGGCCTTTAAACTTAGAATTCCCAGAGCCAGGTTGCCAAATTCAAGTACATATAAAAGGCAGATTGCATGAAAGAAATGCGAGGAGGGACGTTAGAGTGAAACAAATGGGGTTGAAGGGAAATCCTAAATACATGGAGGAAATAAGCCAAAAGACAAAGTGGAACATCATTCTAAATATATGGTGATTTGGTGCATCTACTGCAGATACAGGACAGCTTTAAATGAGAAAAACTCATGATTTAGCCAAGTACGATTGAATTACTACACAAGTTCTGATTAGGATCACAAACATATAAAAAAATGGTATAAAGTTAACCCACGTGCCCCTTAACCTTTTAAATCAGTTAAAATCCTGGGGTAGGAGAATGTTTTCATTGATGGTGAAGACCCAGAGGGAGTGAGCTAGCTATGGTTGCCACAGGTGTGGGCTGTGATTTAAAAAGCCTGAAGACAGTTTTCTTTTTTATACCAAACAAGCCCCATCTTTGCACTTTCCTGGTGATCCCCTAGGAGTGAAAACATCTTGGCTTTTCACAGAATCACGGAATAGTCAGGGTTGGAAAAGACTTCTGGAGATCCTCTAGTCCAACAGTTTAGGTGGTGTTTGTTTTGGCAAAATAAATACCTGGGATGCCATAATAACTTCCCATATAGCAGCAATCTCTATTTATTCCCTCAGGGAAAGCACCAGAATCACCAGAACTGCCAATACCCCTGACATCTCACTGAAGCCCGTGGTGGGACAGCTCCTAATTCCCTGGCTGCCACCACAATCTCCAGTTGCTGCAGCTCCTCCTTGTGAAGGGTATTTTTAGCTGACTCAGCAAAGGGAGGACCTGCCCACACATTCCCATCCCCCAGTAGTGGAAACAGGTCGCTGGAAGGAGCAGCCCAGCCCATGGAATGCTGTCCCCAAAAATCTGAGGAATGGTTCAAAAGCTTTCCTGCAGCTGTATTATAAACAGAAATCTTTTGGTTCAGGACCTTGAAAGCTGCATTTTGTCCCAGGCAGAGGACTCAGAGTGGTCCATCAACACCCAGGTCCTACAGCAACAAGGAACACAGGTGGGAACACCCTTGTGAGCCTTTAATACCTTCTTATTCCAGGAGCTCCAGGCTGGTCACCTCTGGATCAGGACACAACGTGGATCCTGCCCTGTGGGTGGGGTTTATGTTGGCTGGGAACCAGGGGGGGGTTCAATTTGCTGATGACCTGCAGCTGCTACAAAGCAGAAGACACAAGATCTGGGGAGTTTGGTCGTTATCAAGCCAAGCTTGTGGGTTTAGGGAATTCATCTAAGCAGGTACATTGATTTGTTCACCCAAAAAGAGGCAGCTGCATGTCCAGCACCTACAGAGGTTTGAGCACACCCACATTTTTTTGCTGTCAGAGGCCATGGGGAGAAACATTTAGAGATGTTTTCCAAACCCCCAGGGAATATGGGTAGGCATGAAATGAGGAGAAGTAAAAAATGAGTGTAAAAAAAAACAACTTGTGCTGTACAGCTTGTGGAAAAAAAAAAACCCATAAAAGAAAAGGAAAAGAAATATAAAGACAGCTATGCTAGATATCTTTCACCTCTAAAGTGTTTTGCTTAGACAAGAAACAGGAGAAAGGACAAGGAAATATTTAATATTTCATTTGACTATTTGCTGAGAAAAGGCTATTGGGAGGAAAAAAACATTCCATTCAATTTTGCCCAGGATTGCAAGCCAGGAAGTAGAAGCTGCAGTTCCCAGAGGATAGCAATCTAATCACAAATGAGATTATTTCTTGGACACTCTGGTCACCTGTGCTTGTATATCCCAGGTAAGTGGTGACTGTCACCTGTGCTGCCACTTGTCCATGGTGCCCTGATACTGCAGGAAGCTGCTTGATTTCCAGAGCTGCTGTCACTGCTTTCTGTGGCTTTATTGCTACAGCTTATTCTCTGCAGTGTCAGAAACATCCTGCTGTGACTCTGGACTAAGTGACAGATGTCACAAACCTCCTGCCTGTCGCCGTCCCTGCCCCTCACACAAGGAGGGCTCAGCCTTGTCTTCAGATTTGCTCTTTGCTCCAGGTGAGGATTCAGACATTTCTCATCCCTTCAGCTCTCACTGCTCGTGTGGGAGCCTCCAGCTGGCTGACAGCCTTCCCAGGAGATGTTTTCCCCACCCCCAGGGAGCAGCCCCACTCTGTGGTGTCACACCAGCAGGCTCAGCTCGTGCTCTGGAGCGGAGTGACCTGGCCCTGAACTGGTGGCATTGATGGATCTATTCTTTCTCCTGAGTTTCTGCTTCCTCATCCTTTTCTTCCTCTCACTGTAAAGGGAGCAAGTGAAAAATTGGCTTCCTCGGGGCGAGGCAAAATCAGCACATGGAATTTACTGCTGGTTTGCTCAGCTGAAACCCCACAGGGTGAGTGGCCCCTGGAAGAAAAGGGTTTGTAGCCTGTCTTGACAGAATCCCTTCCAAAGTGCTGTGGCTGCTGGGGGGAACTGCACAACCAAATCAACTCAAAGGGAAACGAGAAACATCTTAAAAACATCTGAATATTCAGTTATTTGTCCAAAAGGTACTTTAATGAAGCAAAGAAAAAATGAATTCATCTTTGCTGTTTTCCAGCAGCCCAGTAGGCTGAGGTTTGGCATCTGCATGGGACAGGGAGCACAGCACTGGTACCAGCTGCCTGAGCCCTGCCTTGGGAAGGCTGGTTTGGAAATGCAGAGACAATTCAGGTGTAGTTTCCACCTTCAGCCTGTGAGATCACTCCCAAAAGGCATCACCTGCCTCCAAATGATGAGGACACTGTAGGAACTTGGACAGAAGGAAGTTGACCAGGACCAAATAGTCACATAGACAAAGAACAACTTTTTGACCAATCCTAAACTAAGTTTAAATTCCAAAAAAATTGTTAACAAGCCTCATTAACATGAATATTTCTGTGAAACTGGGAAGCATTATGCAATTGCAAATTATTTTTAGACAATGAACTGTTGGTTCTTAACATGTAATTTTTCCTGTCTGAAGACTAACACAGACACTTTTTTTCTAATTTTCTAAAATAAATCCTTCCCCAAGAGTGAAAGTCAAAACTGGTTAGATGCACTGTCAGAGAGGAAAGAGAGTGTGCCTGATTAATTTAAATTAATTTAATTTACCTTTCATGTACCAACAGTTGAGCTGGAGAGTGACTGGGATCATGGGATAAAACTTGTATTCCTCATGTGACATGACACCCAGGAGGCAGCAACAAACCTTTTCCTCAGCAACTCCCATCTTAACTGCTTTTTTATGGGTGTTCCCTTGGCTCAACTCATAATTTTAGGAAGAAATTGTTCCCTGTGAGGGTGGGGAGGCCCTGGCACAGGTTGCCCAGAGAAGCTGTGGCTGCCCCATCCCTGGAAGTGTCCAAGGCCAGGTTGGACAGGGCTTGGAGCAACCTGGGCTAGTGGAAGGTGTCCCTGCCCATGGCAGGGGGTGGAATGAGATGATCTTTAAGGTCCCTTCCAACCATTCTGTGATTCAATGAGTTTCACCTTGTGCAGTCTTAATCTCTTTGTGGGGTTTGCTTTTTTTACCCACACTAAATCCAGCTCTATGTGGTCACAGATGCTTTGTTTAGGTTATTCCTGTCAATAAAAGAAATGAACTTCAAGTGTTTTCTCCCATCATTCTTCCCTGGAAACAGCAAGTGGACAGTTTGGAGTTCACAGCTCCAAATCTTTGCTGCTGGTTGATCTGAAAGACATGAAGCAGCAGGAAGGCTCAGACTGGTTTAAAGAACAAATAACACTGAAAAATAAAAAATCCTGCAGATATTTGAAATGATTATTTCACTTTCCTCTTGAAGTTTCCATGGTCTGACCTAAGCAGTCCTGATCATCCATGTAGGGTGGGATGGGACTGTTATCCTGGAGGTCTGCCCTGCCTTTCTGCTGTTAAACCCAATCTCTTTAAAGTGGGTCTCTGCTCCTCGATGAGGAGTGGTGGTTGTGGAATATGACAGAACCTCCTCAAGGATGGTTGTTGTCACAACACACAGGAGCTGCATCTTCTGGCTGCACCAGAAGCTCCTGTGGCATCACAGCAGTTCCTGGAGAAGGAAGAGTTTCTCACCCTGCTGCCTGTGCGTGTGGTTTGCAACCAGATCCCGGCTCTTCCCCTGGAGGAGCTGCTGTTGGAAGCAGGATGAGTAACTCAGCTTTGCTCAGAGGCTTGGAGGAACATCAAGTCTGCTCCTCAGTTAGCTTTTTAAGCATTTGAAAATAAGAGAAATCAGCAGATGCAAACAGATAAGCACAGCCTATTGCCTCGGGTCTGAGAGTTATTTCTGTTGATTTAATAAGTCCCTGCTTGGTCAGCTCTTGCTCTAAATGATGAGCTGGTTCCATTTTTCAGGTATATGCTCATACTGCTCTGAAAATAATATGTGGTTTAGTAGAGAACAGTGCTGGAGATTGACTCAATTAATTACCACCACTCTTGGATACCTATTAGGGATGCTTCCCCTGCCAGAAATAATAAAATAATTGATAAAGTGCAAAGAGTCGGGTCTTATATCAGTAAAAAAAAATAGTTTCAGATCAAAAAGGATTAAGTTCTTGCTTTCTCTTCAAAAAAATCTATATTTCATCTTCTGATTAAAAAGGAAAAAGAAGAAATATACTGAAATGCTTTGCCACTTGAGTCTTGGAAAATCAGTCAGTTGTTGTTCAAAGTCAGAAGGACCTCAGCTGTGTGTCCTCCCTACACAGCCAACCCTGACTGAGGCACTGGAGATTCCATTTTTGGAGAATTTCACTGCCTGTCTTGACATTTTACAGCTCCCTGTCCAGGTTCTTCTTCAGTTTGAAGTTGTGACCTGGGAAATGTAGAAATTTTGGGCTCGGTGCTTCTTTGTGTGTTTTTGTGGACCCCAAAAGTTATCCCTGCAGCTGAAAAAGCCTCACAGAGACCCCTGGCTAAATCCATCTGTACTTGCCCAAATTCTCCACAACTGGAGTGTTTCCCTGAATGAAATATCTGATGTTTGTGCTTTAAAGTCTCATTTACATTCACTTTTGTGCTTGTGTGGCACTTACACAAAATTCAGAGAGTTCTCAAGTAAATGACTGTTGGTACTTAAATACAGAATATGCTCTTTAAACATATAATTAAACACAAGATACTTCCAGCAAGTGCATTGGAACCCACATGCCCAATTTCAAGGCTGGAGCCCTGTCACGTTCTGGGTGTGTGTTAAAATCACCTTTTAATTAAAAATTGGAGGGTTTTTTTCTGTCATGTTCTATGTATGTTTATCTTGCATGAAAAGGGGAGGTTTTGGGGTGTTTCCTCAGCGTGGTTTTTAAGTGGGGGGGTAGATTTCCTTCTAACTCGTCTCTATTTCTGGCTTACACTTGAACATATGTTTGTTTTGGAGGAAAAACGTTAAGCAACAATACAAGGTTGTAAATGTAGTGATGTAAAAAATGCCTGTTCATTATCCAAGCCTGTACACTGGGAATTTTCTCCTGACAGTTCAGTGCTCTGCATCAAAGTCACATTTTCTGAAAACTAACATCAAAGTGATTCAGCTCATTATGGTGGTGTTTCAGCTACACCTCTGTAAATGAAAATGGAATCACTGTTATCGACTTTCCATTGACTGTATCACAATTATGTTGTAAAAGATGTGATCCAGCGTCGAGAAATGTTTCAGGAATTGAAAAACTGATCTGTCTTAAAAAAGAAAATAAGTTGGTTTTACTTTCTTATTATGGCATTTAACAATTATTTAACTATTTAACTACTTATGGTGGTGAAACTACGTAAGGAATTCTCTTCAAGGAAAATAGAGAGTCCACAGTGTGATCCTGAAGACAATAATATAGGACATAATCAATCCTATATAGGTTTTTTTTTAGTTAGGCAAAATCCCTAGTCAGGGAATTCATGAAACAATGACAAATCTTATCAGAAGCCAATGAGCAGAATTTGTCTCTCTTTGGTTACCATGAACCAGATGATATTTTTAACAGATTTTGATCTTTCTGGAGAAGAGCTCAAGACCCAGAGATGTTCTGAAGTCCTGAGGACATCTGAAAAATTATTGTAATATGTCTGGTTTATATATAATAACAGTCATGTTTATATAAATGAGATTACAAGGTGCTTTTTTACGTCACTCACATATAAAATGAGCAAATTAGAGAGGTGACTAACTTGTTATTTGATTAAAAACTGCTGCTGAAATGGTTTCAGGTTTGTGTGTGATTCCTTTTCCCAAAATACCACGTGATCTCTACGTGGTTTTCCAATTTAGTTTCAAAAGTCCATCACTAAACAGGAGTTATCAAACAATAAACTGGCAAAGATGGAGCAAATCCTGACTCACAACTGTGACCTCACTGTAATGGCCTTGATTTGGCCATTTTGTAATCTTGTGCTTATTTTTATGATTTGAGAAACAAGTTAAAACTGTAAACACAAGCATGACTCATTTTATAGGCATATTCTCCAAAAGATGCTTACCCAGGGTTTTTAAATGCTTGCTAGTTTATGCTTCTGTTTCCTGGAGATATTTAGAGAAATAATTAGAACCAGGAAGATGCAGAGCTACTACTTTTATTAATAATGCACAAACTTGGGCCAGCCAACAACTTGTACACAGTTATTGAGCATCTAAACACTACAAAAAGGACTCTATAGATTTTACATTAATATTATTTTCTTGAAAGCATTAATATTCTGGAATTTTGAGTCAATCAAGGTCCGCAGATTATAACTTAAACTCAGATAAAAGAATTAACAAATGTGGGAATTTTGCCTGAACTAAAGTTTTTTTTTTCTTCCCTATTTTGTGTATGATTATGCATTTTTCTGTTGAATACATGCCTTGAATCACAGCATATTTTTCTATTCTAGCTGCTAAAATATAACCTTCGTGATTGATGCAGCATCAGTCCTTATCATTCCCTCACTGGAATTTCTGATCCCACACAAATCCACGTCCTCTACTGAGATTTTTCCAACCCCGCAGCTGGGAAATTCTACTGAATAATACTAAATACTGTTACAAAAGGGACAAAACCAACTGAAACCTGACTTTTAGGACTGACTGCAAGCTTTTAAAGGGCAGCTCTGAATTTTTGATTTTTTTTTTTGATTTTTTTTTTTTTTTGCCTGCATAACTTTTGTGAGTCTTTCACTTTTCATCAGCAACGTGCACAATCTGGCACGACGTAATAAAACGGGAAGCGAGTCCACCAGGAAATCATTTCAGGGCTTTTTTCTGAGTGTTGCAAACCCGCTTTAGTGGCTGCAAAGAAACTTATTTCGTTGAAAGGATCCTTCTTGCATCGTGTTTCTCTGAATGGCTCTGCAGCAGCCACAGCTTTGCTGGGCTCTGTGTGTCCACGGGGATGTGCCCGCACAAAACCACGTGAGGAGCCGTGCCCTGGAAAAGCAACGGGAAGAATTATATTCTGCTCATAACCCTCCCATTAAGGGGTTATTGTTTCTTAAATAAACATAAAAGCAAGCAATGGTTTACATTTTCGTTCCTCTCGTTAAGGACGATTCTGCAATTTTTCAGTTTGGATTTGCTCGGAAAATATTCAAAATAACCCACATTATCCATAATCCCTTCCAGCCTAATTCCACTCAGTGTTTACTGATGATGCTAGCTGACATCCCCAGTAACTGAGGACTAAGTTTAGCCTCCAAACATGCATGTTGCATGCAGTTCTGTCAGGATTCCCTGCAGACATGGATCTGCCTTGACTGAGAGGGATGTAATTTGTTTGCTCCGGCCAAGACGAACACGCAGCTCCCACGGCACTGGGACAAAGCAGATCCTTTGTGGCAGTGCCTCCAGGCCATGGTGCAGATCCCTGTGTGCAGTGCTGCTGATCCCTGCCAGCCCTGTCCCCCTGCCTTGGCACTGCAGGTGCCCGTGCCAGCCCAGCCCTGCTCTTTGGCACCCAAAGGACACGCTGCTGCACAGATTTATTCCCCAGGGTGGAAAAAGGTGGGAGAGCTAATGCAGGGATAGCAGCCCAAATGCCAGTTGTACCCGAGGTGGGAGGGAATTTTCACCGTGGTTTCATTTTAGGTTGGAGAACAGGGATTTTTCATTGCACCTGAACACAATGCAGGCACCTCAAAACAGGTTAAAAAGTTAGATCCAAACCATTCTCCCCTGCTTGGTTTCTCCCTCCAGCTGGCAGCACAGTGGTTTGAACAACAACCCCCATCCTCTTCCTCACCATCTTTACTTGTGGATATTTCCCAGCATTTCTGAAGAGCCATCATGGCCTTGGTGTCATCAGTCCCTGCTTGAGTTTTTCTTCCCTGCTCCCCATTTCTGGTCCCACAGTTTTTCTGTATCTGGCTCTTGGAGACCAGTGTGTCCCCTTTAAAAAAAAATCTGACTAATTCCCAGCTTTCACATTATGCTTTCCATGCAATGATTTGTGCTTTGAAATAGGTGTTAGGACTGTTCTAATTGCACCCAAGGTGGGAGGGAATTTTCACCTTGTTTCAGTTTCACGCTGGAGATCAAGGATTTTCCGTTGTGCCTGAACACAGTGCAGGCACCTAAAAAAACAGGCTAAAAATCAGATCCAAGATATTCTTCCCTGTTTATTTCCTCCCTCCAGCTGGCAGCACATGGTTTGAATAGAAACCCCCATCCTCTTTCTCACCATCTTTACTGGTGGACATTTCCACCATGGCCTCAGTGCCCTGCTTGGGTTTCTCCTCCCTGCTCTCCATTTCTGTCCCCAGCTCTTGGAGACCAGTGTGTCCCCTTTAGAAAAAACCTGACTAATTCCCAGCTTTCACATTATGCTTTCCATGGACTGATTTGTGCTTTAAAATAGGTGTTAGCACTGTCTCATAGATCAGGAGAGGGAGACATGCAAAAACCACAGGGTTTTTCCGGCTGGCTGGTGTAGACTGAGTTCTCCAAAATTCAAATAACCCACCCCAGCTTGGCCAAGCTGCTCTGCTGTGTTATTGTTTCCCTTCTTGCAAAACATCTTTATTCCTATTTGCAGCCTCAAAGTGATGAGCTATTGAGTGCTGGCAAGCCAGTGGCTGGGATAGTAAATAAATCTTCCATGCCACACTGCTGCCTCTGCAGCCAGAAAGCGAAGATGACACGTCTCTCATTACTTTGTGCTGTTCCTTGTATAATTTATGAATCTCCATGGCATGTGTTTTGAGTCGTAAATGTGATCTGCATCCGGGTTTGACATCAGGAATGCAAAGGACGGCTCCCAATAATGCTGCTCCTCGTTCACGGGCAGAGTTACAGTAAATAACACTTAATGTGAAATATGTAGTGCCACAGTCAACACGACAGTGGGCTGAGGTTGCTTCTGCTGAGGATGCTGAGACTACTGGCAATGAGGGAAGGAGCTCCAGCAAGGGCTGGGCACAAGGGTTCACAGGTTCTTTGCAGAATCCCTCCTCCTCATTGTTGCTAAGGCAGCACTTAAGGTAAAACACTACAGTAAATTTGTTTTGATGCTTCTGTTACAATAAATTCTAAGAGCTCTGTCTAGATAAAATAATATCTGGTCTTCACTCCATTAAAGCTACTGAGGAGCAGCTCCAGGTAATCCAAACCAATTGATCCATTGTAAATGTGGATGTATCTCATCCACTGCTAAATATGAGCACAATGTCTCCATCCAGGGCAATTTTTCACCAGGTTCAGAGACTGATGTCTGCATTCTCTCACTGCCTCACTAAACCCAACCAGGAGCACTAAGCAAGATGCAGATTTACTGTCAGGGTGCACTTGTGTATGGAAGTCTGTGGGATATCAACCACTGCAGGATGAAATACTCTCTCTCCACAGGGAAAACAGCACAGCCAAGAGTCTCAGCAGATTTCTGAGCTGTAGAAATCACAGAGATCAACTTTCGCTCTCAAACCAGGACTGAAATGTTATCTAATTTTGGAAAAATATCGTAGGTAAATTCTGCTTTAAATTACACTCACCTGAACCTATGGAAACTCAAGGGCTGATCTTGCACTTTCTGAATATACAGAATAAAGGAAGTGTCCAAGGCCAGGTTGGACAGGGCTTGGAGCAACCTGGGCTAGTGGAAGGTGTCCCTGCCCATGGCAGGAGTGTGGAAAAAGAAGGTATTTAAGATCCCTTCCAACTCAAACCATTCTGTGATTTTATTTTATGATTCCATGGTATTTTCTGAGGTCCATTGGGAATCTGCTCTACCCAGAGCTGTGCCAGTGCCCAGCAATGGTACTGTCTCTCTCTTATGCCACACAAGCTGTGTCTAAAAGGTCAGCAGAAAGTGAAAATACCTTTATGTGACCTCTCAAGTGCTGCTGGTTATTGTATTTCTCAGGTATTGCCCATATCTTCCCCAGGGCCAACCTTTCCACAGAGGTTCTGTCAGTCAAAGGTTGGCCCAATGATCTTGGAAGGACTTTTCCAACCTTAATGATTCTGTGAACCAGTTTGAGAGGTACAAAACTTACTGGGATGATCCTCACAGCTCAGAGCTGAGCAGAGCTTCACAGTTTGGGACTTTCCTGAATATTCCACTTTTCTTTACTTGTTACAAGGTGCTGCAAAGTCAAGAATTGGAAACCAGCCCAAAAACAGAACCAGCTTTTCATCTGGAAGGCTTCAGGATCAAACATCTGTAAATCTCCAGTGCCTCCAAACAGGGGGCTGTTTGGGCTCTCTCCACAGCACCGGGAAACTTGGAAAACACGTTGCAGAGAATCCTAATTTGAAGTTTTTCTTGTGCCCTGATTAAGCTGTGAAAAGGAACAGGTGAATGTAAAGAGAGCCACCCACTGCAAGCACATTAATTATAGGTACTGCAAATCAGCCAATAATGAAGGTGAGACAGAAATCCAAGGCTTTAACAGCTTAACAATGCTCCTTCTTCTCTCGTTTACCCACAGCTGCAGGTGTGCACAGCACAGGCTTTGTCTTTGCAAGGCTAATTTGAGCATCCTGAGCCCGTGACATTGCCAGAAGTGCTCCTTTATCCATGAATATTATCCTGCCATACCTGTCCTATGCAACAGAGACTCTCAGCCCCCGTGCACATTTTGTTTCACGCACAAATAAACAGATGAAAACCTGTTTGTGTGCCCTCCTTCAAGGACCATTATGTTTTTCAGGACCATAGCTGTGGCACAAAAGCTAAAAAAAAAGTAAATATATAAATTAGGTCATTGAGACCATTCTCCTCATATTGTGGTGACATTTCCCTGAGGATAAAAGAAAAAAAAAAAAAAGGATGTGTTAAAGAGTCTAGCTTCAGAAAAAACATCTTACTCCTGGTGTTAACCAGTCCCAGCAGTCAAGGACCTGCCCATACACAGCTGAATGCTACAGGGCCAACTAAAGACACACATTTGGACTTTTTTCCTGTTCTTTTCATCATTAATCATTCAATTTTACTGTTAGTTTGTTAAACTGGATGCACAAAGTAGAACTTTCAGTTTTAGGGCCACATATCACTGGAAAAGCAAAATAGCTGCTATTTTCTCCAAGTTCTACTATTCCCAACCTTCCATTTGCCCAGAACTATCACTTTTAGTAATGACAAAGTGGCAGCAACAAAGATTATGAACTCAGTCATAGCTTATATTTGTAATGATATAATAAAGTGAGCAAACTCTTTGATATTGGTTCAAAAGGATTATTCATTCACAAGCTCCTGTTGGTTACACCCACATTTCTGGCAATGGAAACCCAGTTTATTAATTTTAGGCCCTTTGCCACCAATACTTGAGTTTTTCTTCCCTTCAGTACTTCATTCCTTTATTAATCCTTAGGATCACAGAATCCCAGAATGGTTTGGGTTGGAAGGGACCTTAAAGATCATCCAGTTCCATCCCCTACCATGGGCAGGGACACCTTCCACTAGCCCAGGTTGCTTCAAGCCCTGTCCAACCTGGCCTTGAACACTTCCAGGGATAAATTCTTTATTCTTTTCCTAAAATAATCAATTACTGAAGTGAGAGAACATATAATTTCTTTAAAGAAAAAACTGATACGGGTAGAAAAAATTTTTTGAGTCCAGAAAACAAAACCTTCATGTGCCTGAGTGGGGGTTTTTTTCCATAATACCAGAAAGATTAAAGATTCTTTTTTTCCCCCTACAGACAAAACTGACACAAATTGAAGCACATAAAAGTTAAGACATTTTTTCTAATAAAAAGGAAAAAAATTGCTCTATTTCTATAAATATAAAGGCTTGAAAAAAAAAGTATTTTCTTCTAAATTGGTATTATTTTCAGAAAGCTTCTCTATGCTTCAAAAAGGAGTTTTCTCAAGATGAACAATGTGGGTTTTTTCTTAAAATGAAAACAATTTTGAAAAGGTTTTTGTTTGAAAAGGTTTTGTTTGTTGGTTTCAAGGAGTCACATCTTTTTCAGCTACCAAAAAATCATTAAAAAATCAGGTTGAGGATTTTGGTTTCAAATTTTCTGACTTTTTCAACGCAAAATTTTTGAAGATGAAAAATCTTCAGCAATTAAATCCCTACTGGACTGTTCAGACCTTAATCCTAACACTGCCACAAAAATATCCAGATTTGTCAGTGATTTATTACCATAGCACAGTATTTCAATAAGTTAATAATTATTTTGATATGAATAATTTAACTTCTTATTTGTTTAATTTTTACTTCATCCTAAAATCCCTTCCTACAGAAAGAAATACCAGTAACATAATTTCTCCCTTTTTATACAAATGCAAAGTTCCATTAAATAGAGTATCTGGACATTTAATAACACGTTATACTCATAATATTTTTATGAGATAAGAAATTCTTACTGTCCTCCCCATGGAGATGGGAAATTGGTAACAGGACTTTAATTCCAGTTAAATTCTAATTAATTTTAAATATCTAAATGTTCAGATCCAACACAACCACCCAAAGCTCCAGGTAGGATTAGTGGGTGGCATAGACCTCTCCCAGGGAATGTTTTGCTCCCCTTAGGACACAAACCTCTTAAGATCACTTTCCCATATTCTACCTGGGGAACAAATTGCATCTGATTAAAGTAGGATGAGTCTGTACCAACAGGATTTACAGAGGGAAGAGGAGGGAAAACAAAGACTTTTCTGAGGACAAATTTGTGGGTGCCTCTCATACTCCAGACGAGACCTTGGTGGTCAGTGCCTGATTATTTGTTAATAAAATGCATTCTATAAAGCATTATCATTATTATTGTGGTGAAAATACCTCTCTTTGGTTTAAGCAGGATTTGGTGAAGGGATATTTCCTCAAGGATTTTTTTTGGCAGCCAAGGACAGGAACAGGGTTTTAGGTGGATGTAGAAGCTCGTGCAGGACTTGAACAGGAGCCTGAGAAACCCTTGTCCTTGTGAATCAACAGCCCATCCATGGGCCAGGAGATACTGGTGGCACCAGAGGTCATCACACAGCAGTGATTTCAGCTCTTTGCACTCCCAGGGGATAGAAAACCACCCCCTGGGTGAAAAGGGTGATGACACACAGGGGGAAGAAGCCCAAGAACTGTGCTGGGCCGGTGCCAGCTCACGGGAGCTGAGAAGTTGGGCTGATTCATCTTCATTTTTAAACTTACTTAAAGAAATATTAGTGGCTGCTTAGAAAGCCTTCCAGAGGAACACCAGCAGGTACCAAACCTCTTTGAGTAACTTCATCAGAGGGGGTGACTGCTGTGCTGAGGGCAGTGGAGCTGCAACCATTTAGACCAGGGGAGCCTTAGGTGCTTACAGGGCTTTTAGGGCATCTCATTTCTTTGGCTGTCTATCTACAGCATCAACTTGGTTTGTACATCTGATCCTAAAATCCACTTCAACATAAAAAAACCACAGCAAAATTCAACTTTACAGAAGGCAGGGTTGGTTTCTTGTTTCTTTAGAGCAGCAGTGCAAGCCCAGGTGCACCAAAGATTAAATTCATCCTGCGAGGAAGAGATTGCCACAGAGCATAAGGAGATTTGCAAACCTCATCACTCCTTTCCTGGCTTCAGTTTGTGGGTTTCCTGTGTGAATGGCTGCTCCCCTGAGGACACAGACATCCAGGCATCTTCTTGAACAAGTGACATCAGACAAACTTATTTCCCAAAGTCTCCGGATGCTCAGCAAAGCAGTGGCTCTCTGAGCTTTGTGATTCACTCTGCTCAAATCCTGATGCTTCTTGCTAAAAGGAGAAATTAGCCATTTGAGGATGATATTCCCGTGTGTGCCCCAGAGACACTGCATTCAAGTGCTTAGCCTGACATTAGGCCTGCATGAGTTAATTAAAAAATAATCATTTTTTCTGCTCCTCTTCTGGTTGCCTTCACTCAGGCAAATATGCTGAAATCACAAAACCAGCAAAAGGATTGCTTTAGCTAGAAGATACTATATGAATTCAGCATATTTTCTGCATAGAAATATGACATTTGTATGGAAATGACCTATTTTCTTGAACAGGCAGCTATATATCACAGAGAGTTTCACTGTAACATTTATGCAAAAGAGATTGGGAAGCACTTTCCCATAAGGTGCTTATTTCCTCCAGATGAAATAATAAGGCAAAGCATAATCAAGAAGCTTAGAAGAAATATTTCCCTCAAAGTCATATGTTTCGAGCCACTGGGTATTTGTTTTGATTTCCGTGATATTCCGTGTTTGTTTGTCTTCTGCCTTAAAGGAAGCAAAGGGCTCAGAAAGGAATAATCCATTCTCCCTCTTTCCTTTTCTAATCACATTACAGTTTGCAGGAGATGGCAGATTGGCAGCCTGACAGATCCACGCTGCCCTAATGACCATGACAGCCCTGGCCTGGTCACTGGTGGAGGCCCAGGGACATTTCTGTGCAGCAGCAGCAGTAGCAGTATGATGCAGAGGGAGCCGGGAATGGGCTTTGCCGCTTGGGAGCCAAAATCCTCCTGACAAATCCACGTTACCATGACCTACATTTATCCCAGCACAACACATGTGGCAATTCAGCAATCGGCCACCATTCCGGGCAGACAGCTTAAGGAATGCTGACAGAGATCATTACTTTGCAGCTTTTCCCTTCAGCTGCAGAATTATGGTGTGTGTTATTCCAGGGGCTGAGCTGCTTCCAGCTCCAGTGGGGGCAAAACTCAGGGTAACGACCAGCAACACAAAATCAAACCCGATGCCAACACATCACATCGACAGAGAGGTGCTATAGCCATAGAACACATAACTAGTAAGTCATTTTTAGGCTACTTTTATTACAAAATTACAATTTGAATTAATAGTTGCACAGCTACAAGATTGTTTTTATGCCAGCGCTGAATGAAACTCTCTGACCTGATTCAACCCCACCGAAGACAAGTGCAAAATTCACCCTGCTATGAATGGGTTTCCAGCTGAGAGATCCTTTGAGCTTATCATGAATTAAGGTATAGCTTGTTCTGATGATGAATTGAAATGATTTAAAATCAATTATAACATAAAAGACATCCCAAACTAGATGTTCACTGAGCTGAGATTCTTGATTTACAGCCCAACATCCTGCCCCTAAATGGAAATCCATACATCACTGAGTCAATGTAATCAGACTTCAGATAACTTACTTTAGAGCAGAAAATTCATCTTTTTTTCCTCTGTTCAAGCCATTAGCATTAGCTGGGCATTAACAGCAACCAGAATAACTATCAGTGCAGACATTTCACCATCAAAAATCCATGAGCATAACAGAGACTTCCAAACAGTCAACAACCCACTTTTTTTGCCTACAAAACCAGCCCTGAGTCATTTTGGTCACCACTTTATGTCACAAATGTAGAATAGCTGTGGAGCAGATAATGATTTACTCTGAGCCCTCTGGAAGAGGCAAACCCTTCCAGGCTTGTGCTCGGCCACAAGTACCACTCCTTTCTAAAGAGAAAATAAAACTTAGGACACTTGTGCCAATGTGATATTAATGGAAGCAGCTTTTTGTTTTGTTTTAAAGAAAAAGGACACACCGTTGAATTGTGACTTCCCATAGTTGCATGACTATTTATATAGAGAAATATAAATTCATATAAATGTATACATATCTATAGATACACATATAATACATTTTAGGCATATACATACATACATATATACACACGGTGCTATATACACATACACAGATTTGTATATACATATATATAAATATATATATATACACACAAATGCACGCACAGCTTGCTTTTTAGCTAGCTAGAGTTATAAATTCTCCCTCCCCCACAGAGCCAAGATGATCCCAGCTGCCTCTGCTGAACACCCCACGGTTGCCTCTCCATCCCAAATTAAATATAATCCTCATTATTCTGCTGCTCTGGTTCCTGAGAAACTTGGCAACCTTTCGGAACGACTCGAGATGCAGCAATTCCTCCTGCCTTGCCTCTACTAACCTATTCTAGGAGATGCAATATGCTGCTAAGATTAAGTGTCCAAAATGCTAATATGTCTGAGAAGTGCCTCCACTGACCTACATTGGGAATGTAGGTCGTAAAGTGGCTATTTTTAGCTTCGTTACCAAAATGCCCATATTTTAATAACAGTCCAAAGCAAGCCATGCTCCTGAACCCCCCAGACCTTTCCAGCAATCTGATCCTACACTGTAACAGTGCATTCATGGGTACACACTTAGACACACACACAGCACATGTGTACACACTGTACAAACCCAGTGTCAGCATTTCCATAACACACGTCCCTGTTCCAGAAGAAGTAACGACACGGGAGGCAGTTACTCCTCCTTTGAGCTGTCAGCAACTAATTTTAGGAGCATCTCCACTTTCTCCCTGAAGTGTAGCTGTTAGGGATCCATCTGCCCAGGGATTTGTGCTCTGAAGGCTGTGACAGGCTTTGGTTGGCTCGGAGGGGCTGGCAGAGCACGGGGCCCGTCACACCACCGGGGCCAACCTCGGGGGGCTACTACAGAGCCGAGGGCCAGGTGGGCAATCCAGTCGGTACAGAGGGAAGTCTTGAGGTGCAATACACCACTCTACAGAAAAACCCAACAGAGAGAACCACATTTTCAGTTGGCCCCCGCTCCGGGCACGTGGGCGATGTGCAAACAGAGGGGGCAGAGCTTGTCGTCGGCCAAAGGGATGTCTGAGCATGCAGAGGGGTCAAAGCTGAGAATGCCAAAGACCTGGAGGCTGGTTGAGAAATTGGGCCAAAGGCAGGAAAAATAGGGGTTTATGAGATATTTGTTTACCTGCTCTAAGGAGTTTTCAACAAGATTTTCCTGCTGTTATTGACTGTCTCCACCCCAGCAAGAGGCACTTGGCTTTCAGGTGCCCTTGGCACTGTCAGCCTTGGCACAGTTCCCACCTGTCACAGCTTAACCCACCTCCCAGCAATGCCACTGTCATTCCTTCCATCAGCATTCCTGGCTGTAGTGTCACAGCCCCTCAGTGCTGACAGGAACAATATATATATTTATATATATATAAATTAGATACATCCACAATTCTTACTTTATTGGTTTAAAAGTGAAGGGGAGAATTAACCATGGATTAAATGAGGACTCTTTGCCTTAATCAGCGCCTTTACTCCTCCTCAGGGCTGCAGAACAAGGAGCCCATAGCTGTGATTTGCCCTTTCTTTGAAGGAAACACTGACGTAAACTGGATCTAAAAAATACCTTTACTTGCCATATTTCTTTGCTTGTCAATACTATCCACTTTCCAAAGCAGCCAGGGGTTTTGGGTCACTGCAAGAAAACATAACAGAAGTGATGCCACAAGAAATTGCTCTCCAATTAAGAAGAATGCATTAGCTACACATCTATTTCAGCAGTGCTTTGAGGACAACTGATCAGATGTGCCCTTGCAGGGCAGTTTAATGGCACCAGAGAAACTCTGGATGAGTTTTCTAAAGAAAACAGAGACAAAATTTTAAATGCCCAGTTTTTTAAAAGCTCATTTTTCACCAAAATGCTACAACATGATTTTTTTAAGTGCTCCCTGGGCACACTGGGCCAGTCCCTCCAGTGGTGCAGCACCCCAGGGACGGGATTTCTCAGGGTGGAGCAGATTAGCTGGACAAATCCAACCCTGGAATCTCACTAGTGGGAATTTCTTACACCTCCCTTTGAGTCAGACTGTCCTGGGCACTCTCAGGACACGGTAGAGTGAATGCATATCAGCTCTACTGAGTGGCAATTCCTGCACTCTTTTGAGCATAACTCCTTCATTCTCTGAAGAGAATAAAAAGAATTAAATTTAAAAGTCCTATTAAAAAGTATAGTTTGGTGAGAATTTTCACACTTTGCAATATTTCCCTCTCTCCAGTCATACTCGGAATAAAATCAAACCAAACAATCACAGAGAAAAAAAAAACCCAAAAGCAAACAAACCATTAATTAACTTTGATTTGCAAAACCAAAGCCTCCAAAGCTCAATGACAGACTTTGGTTAAAGGGTTAAACAATAACAGACATTTTATATATATATGAAATAACTTAGAGACCAAGTACAAAACCAAAGGTGTTTGTAGCTTTCTAGAAAACTCATCTCAGTTTAGGACAGTCTTTTGTGACAGACTCAGTTTCAAACAATTTTGGTCTGAAAAAGTATCAACCAACACATTCCTGCAGTTCTTTAACATGTAAACCAGGTACTGTCTCTGGAAAAGCAAAGTAAAGCTGAGGAAAGCAAGAAAAAGCTCCATAAAAATCCCATAACAGTATATTAATGCCACTGTAACATCTGCAGAAAGTCATTAACTTCAGATGAGATGGTCCCTGCAGGATAAAGGCTCCCAAACATTTCCTCTGCTTTTTTTTGGCCGTTTGGTTGGTTTTTTTAGGGTTACTGTGGCAGGATTCCCCCCTTGGCAACGGTGCCAGGTGCCACCATCAGCAGCAGGGATGGCAGTGCCATCAGAACCAGCAGCACATCTCAGGTCTCTTCCATTCCAGTAGTGATTTATCACAGTTCAGGAGCTCCTGTTTGGAATCATTCAATCCCTCCTGGAAAATCTGATTGCTGCAGAGAACCTCCCTCCCTGGCATCACGCTACAACAAGGTGCCAAATTGCTGTGCCACGTGCCATGGGCAGGATATTCCTCCCCAGCTAGTGGCACTTGTTTGAATTCCCAGGTACTGAGAGATTCAACCCTTGGCTAGCCTAAAATATTTCTTCAGGATTCATAGAATATACAGGATATCTCTGAGAGATTTAGAAAATTCTGGTGGAGAAATAAAGACGTTAGAAAAAGCAAACGGACATTAAAGATTCAGTGTATGACATGAGTGAGTTATTCATATTTTATGTTGTGCTATGCCCTCTATTTGTACCTATTCTTTTTAAGGCACCCAACAGCTCAGTATATCATGTACATCTTCATGATGCCTAAAAATAACCCCACACTTCAGATGAGCATCCTTAGCATTCAAAAATATAATGGTTGATGCAACATCCACCCTGCAGAGACTGCCCAGTGTGAACGTGGGACAGAGCATTCCTACAGCAATGCCAGTGGCTCTGCTCCTTTGAGCCTTTTCCTGTCATTTTTCCCCCAAAATGATCTGTCTGACACTATTCTGAAAAACACAATAATGACCAATTTAACAGAAAATGCCACCACAGGGGAGTGTTTCCAGATACAGTCCCAGTGATCAAAGATAACCCACAAGTTTCACCTCCTGGGTGAACCCCGTGTGTAGCAAAGCAAATGCTTTCCTCAGAAACACCCCAAACTGCCCCAAACAACCTCAACAAAAAAGAGAATTACATAATTTTACAACTGGGAAACTATAAGGATCAAGCAAAAGACATTTTAAGAATAATTCCCTGAAACACAGTTGTCAGTGCCTGTTAATTACAGAATCATAGAATGGCCTGGGTTGGTATAGTTAATATTCTTGCTTTCAAAGAGAAAGATAATACTAATAAAGTATTTCCAAACAATTTGCAATTGTTACATTAATAATCTTCTTGGCTACTTGGTTACCAATGACATTAGGCCTAAACTAATTTGTCTTGATGCAAATATTCTTATTTTAAAAGTGAGTGAGGTCAATCAGAAAAATTACTAAATGGATACAAACCCATTTTCTCTGTATCATGACTCATTTTATTCTGAAATAGTCACAGGGAGCACTTGTCTCAACATACTTGAATCCACTTAATATATGTTGTAATTTTCTGAGATCAGATTTTGCTCCTCATTCAAGTCTTTTGACTAAATCTGAGCATAATGTGTTTCAACACTTGCTCCAAGGGAGCAGAATTGGGCCTCCAGTCCATACCCACTCAAGGGTTTGTTCCAAGCACATTCCAATTCTTCCACTAGCTCAAACAGGTTTCAAACTGGGGCATAGCTACACCTGCCCAATCAAAACAGCAATATTTCAAGAATTGGAAAAAGGAGATGTATTTCCACTCACATCAGCATCAAAAAATAGCAATTTTTGTACAAAAAGCTACCG
Source organism: Manacus vitellinus (assembly GCF_001715985.3). Classification (NCBI taxonomy): domain Eukaryota; kingdom Metazoa; phylum Chordata; class Aves; order Passeriformes; family Pipridae; genus Manacus; species Manacus vitellinus. The sequence continues at coordinate 2,966,244 of NW_021940571.1, forward strand.
TGAAACTCCATATTGTGTGGATTTCCATTTCTTCCACAGAGTACAACTGTGTTGTACTGTATAACCCATTCATAAATCCATCCCTACATAAATTCACTGTGAAACCCAGCTATGAGGAAGCCAGATTTAGAATCGGGCCTTGGAAAACTCAGAAAATAAGAATATGCCACGCACAGCAGCCTGATTTCCAAGTGTACATAAATCCACATTGTAAAAGCAAGTGCCTTTGGAAGAAGTGCAAGCCTGGAACAAGTTCCCACCTAAGTGGCTGGAGCTCTGCCAAAAGTCGTACCCTGTGGTTGAGTGATGTAGCTGAGCGATGAACTCCCCCACTTACAGCCAAATTCTACACAGTTTTTTTTCATGTGAACATTTCTGTTCAACCTAAACCCAAATCATCAGGTCTCCTTCCTCTGAAGGAGGTACTCGAACCAAGTGGAAGCAGCACAGAGCTCATGGAGTGCTGCTGGCACACCTGAGTTCTCCAGAAAGGTGCAGCACTGCAGACTGACATTTTGTAGAGACCTTTTTTCTCCTGCTGCTGGAAAAGTTCACAGAGAGAACATAAGTTGAACGAAAACACACATTTCTAGCTTAAAACCGAATCAGCCATGCTCAAAAGTGGTTTTGTCTGGAAAGGCCTCTGACAAAACCTTGAGCTACCACAGCTTAACTCATATTCACTGAATGTCATAACAAATGAGCTTCTCACTCTCAATACTCATCTAACCAGAGCAGTTCAGGTCCTATCTTCCTGCAACAGGCATTGGATTGCTTCCCAAAATTCAGATTATTATTCATACTGTAACAATGAACATCTTTCTCTCACTGTTGATACACTCAAGAGATCCATGAAGCAATTTCCAAGTAAATTTTTTAACCCAGGGCACAGTGTGACAGTGACATCAATGACAATATCCAGAAACTAAAAAAGAGCACCAATAATTGAGCACCATCCTTTCCACTTCCCTGTGTGCAGCTGTTATTGACTGGGACTTACCTGGCCTTGCTGTTCTTTTCCACCTGTAGGAAGAATTTCAATATAGTCAATGAGTGAATAGACCAAACACATGCTGAAAACTTTGCTACCAGCACCCCCACAGGCTGAACTGCTCAAGCCAACACCAGGTACTTGTACAACAATGAAATAAGCTAAAAAAATATTTATTTAAAATAGTATCCCATGAAACAGCTCTAATGTAACTGCAGATCACTTTGACTTTATTTGATTCCTTCCCAGTATCATGAATGCTACCAAGAATACTGCTGATAATGATATAATTAGCATTAATACTCCCTAATAATTAGGTGTAACCCAGGTAAAGAGTCACCTATCACAGATCAGAGATGATGGATCCGTTTTAGTTTCCTGCAGTGGAAAGCACTGCTGCCACCCACTCAGCCTCAGCTCAACACAATGAAACAGCAAAATAAGAGTCATCAAAACACCCTTTAGACATCACACTTAAATATTGTCAACAATTCCAAAGCGAATTATCCCTTTAAACATTGTCAACACTTCCAGATTGAATTGTCCCTTAAATATTGTCAACACTTCCAGAGCAATTCATCCCCAAATCATCTCAGTACACAAGGAAAAGGAAGTTTCCTACGCAAGGAAAGAAAAATAACTCAACATAAGCCAAAAATTATCTCTTTTAATACAAAATTCCATTCTCATAGAACAAATTTATTTTCCACTGAATAAATAGATCTGCTCACCGTCCACGGGCGAGATTACTGCCTATAGTTATGTTGAAATTCTCTTGCCTTTCTGCAGTTTAATTAAAATATAAACATTATTTGCAACCGGCTTTACTCTATTTGGATACAAGTATGAACACTTGGGGGTTTGGTGACATTGCCAAATGTTTACAGCACCACTCTCACTGGGGGTTGTACTTTGACCTGATTTATACAGCTCCACATTACTTTGCATGTAGGCTCATGGATGTAATTCTTACAATTATGATGAGGAGGATCTGGCCTTTGCACTTGCATGTTTCACACCTTTAGCACGTGCATGCTCTTCTACTATCCATTAAAAATAAAAAAACAAACAACAAAACAAACAACAAAGCAAACGAATGAACCAACCCCAAGGGATTAGAGCTGAAGGCAGCAGTGAGAAAACACGGTATCAACTCAACAGAAGAAATTCAAATGGGTGACATTTTTACTGATGTAGTGGAGGTGATGCTGGGTTTACAGACGTTGGGAGCTGTCCCTGTGTCTCCAGACACCCACAGCTACTACCATGACTCTCCAAGACAGATGAATGCAAAAAGCCTACAAGGAGCATCCTGGTTGGAGCTGTAAATAGCAACACGGGGGGAAAGGGGGGGGGAACAAGTATTAATGGGTTTATCTCTGTTAAAACACATTGTGCGGGGTGAAACCGAGCTGTTCCCCAGAGGGAGGAGGGCGGATGGTCGGGAGAGTGACCTTGGGGCGGGGAGGTGACAAATCCCGGTCCCCTCAGGACAGCGGCAGGAGCGCTCCGGGCAGCACCTTTGGAGCTCAGCGGGCGAATAACCTCCACACACCTGGATACATCACCCTGACCGCTGCTCAGACAAATTATATTTATGGATAGATTGGGGATTTCTGTATAAAAG
>NW_021940571.1:2972220-2976037 GCF_001715985.3 Manacus vitellinus
CCAGGGAGGTGCCGGCGAAGGCGTCGGTGGGCAGCGTGCGGAGCAGGTTGTCGTTGAGGAAGAGGAGCTTCAGGTTGGGCATGAGGCTGAAGGCCGCCGGCTGGATTTCCCTGATCAGGTTGTACTCGAAGTACAGGTAATGCAAACTCTGCAGGCCCCGGAACATGCCCGGGGTGAGCCGCTCGATGTCGTTCCCGTTCAGGTACAGGCTCTTGAGGTTGGGCAGGTTGATGAACGCCCCGTCCTGCACGTAGGAGATCCGGTTGTTCCCCAGGTGTAAGAGATCCAAGGAGGAAAAATTCCAGAAATCGGAGCGGTAGATTTTCTGGATCAAATTCCCGCTCAGGTACAACTTCTTGGCGTTCAAGGGCCTGGGCAGGAGCTCGGAGATGTTGTGGAACCCTCGCTCCTTGCAGTTGACCGTCAGGCCCAGGTCGTTGATGTGCAAACTACAAGAGCAGCCGGTGGGGCAGATGATGGGGATGGGGGGCCGGGTCTGGTAAGCAGCCACGGGGGGTTGGTTGGGCCCGGGGTACAGGCCGCGGGGGGTCGGGGGAGGCCGGGGCGCCCTGGGCTGCTTGGTGGGCTTGGGCTGCTTGTTGGACGTTTTGTACTCAACAGAGGAGGCGGTGAAATGGAAGGAGGACAGCATGGAGGAAGGCTTCGTAGGCCACGCGTTCTCCTTGCTGGACGACAGCTGAGGGATGCCCAGGCTGGCTTCCACCTCGGAGTCGGACAGCATGGGACACAGCTTGCTTCTCTTGATCTCCCTCAGGTCCTTCCCGTGGAAGTGGAAGGGGGTCTCGCAGGTGATGTCCCCCACCAGAGCAGTGTAGGGGATGCGCTCCAACCAGCTCTTCAGCTGCACGATCTCACACGTACAGTTCCACGGGTTCTCCTCCAGCTGGATCTCCATCAGGCTCCTGCCAATGTGGTCCAACATCCCGCGGTACGAAAGGACTTTTAGCCGGTTCCCGCGCAAGTCCAAGTGGGTTAAGGACACAGACTTAAATAAATTGGTGGGAAGCATGGGGATGAGATTGTCATTTAGGATAAGGACCCTCAATTTACTCAGGTTTCGAAATGCCCCGCTTTCAATCCGTTTAATGACATTGTAATCTGCCTGCAGATATTCCAGACTTTCCAAACCCAGGAAAGTGTCGTTCCTGAAAATGTCCAATTTGTTTTCGTGCAAATACAACCTCTTCAGAACTCGGAGCCCATTAAAAGCCCCTGTCTGAATGTCCTGCAGTGCATTGTTCCCAAGGTTAATAGACACAGCATTGTTCAAGTGAAGAAAACTGTTGGTGTACAATTTCCTCATGGAATTCCTCTGCAGATAAAGTTTAAAAGGTCTCGACCACGACTCTGTTATCTGACTAATATTTATAAATCCTTTGTTGTCACAATGTATATGGAAAAGGCTCTCCTTCACTTCACAGTAACATGGATCAAAGCAGGGCTCATCCAGTTCCTCCGAGTCCTCTATCAAGGGGATAGGTGTAGTCCATGCTAGAGCAATTGTGCTTAGAAGAATTATCCACAACATCCTTCCTTTATGAAGTGTCTCTGCCGTGGAAGGTTTCATCATTTGTTGGTGTTTACAAAACTGCAACGGGAAGAAAAATGCAGATTTCAGTACTTCTGCCCCGCTCCTTTTATTTAAGCCCCTACCTGCCAGACTCGTGTTAGGCTCTTGGAAAGTTCAGCAATTGTTGGGCACACGTTCACAACCAACTCCAGGGGTGTGGGATGGGCGAGCCTTGCCCTGATTTATACTTAAGAGATGGTAGACGGTTCCATCACGCGATAGCAGCCTCCCTTCTCCCCCTCCCCGTGGTAAATGCCACCTATAAAGAGGACGGCACATGCAGCCCCACACAGCAACACGAGCACACACAGGATGGACGTGTTGCATCTCTACATGATTTCCACCGTAGGACCAGCATTTGGAACTCCACAGATCTCACACTCGGGTGCTTTGTAGCCATCACAGCCCGCATTGGCTACGGGGGGGGAAAACACCAGTGGGCAGATTTCTCCGGTGTCGCACTCCATCCTTCCTCCATGCAAACTCCCAAAGTTATTGAGCCTCAACCCTCGAACCCCTCTCCCTCCCGGCTCAATATATTCCACACGTAAGTTCAGAGGAGTGTGCAGGGTTTGCTGATGTCCCTGGCAGAACGGATCCCCTCAGAAATCCCCACAGTATCTTTACCGGAGTAAATGGTTAACAGCCCTGATTCGAAAGGGAAGCTTCCCCTCGCAAATGCGCCGGTGAATTAATGCAACTGGTATATTATCAGATAAATACACACCACATATTAGTCATTTTAGCTGATTAAAGCGTTTAGAGATGATTAATCTTTCTAAAGCACATGCCCATGCGATCAGCAGATCTAAAGGGAAGTGACAGCTAAAGAGGCACCTAGGATTGAAACGCTCAGCCTGCCTTGGATTAGGGCATTTTGTGCCCCCAGGACCAAGCAGGAGACCCGGTTAAAAAGCTGAAAGTGGAAGAAAAAAAAAAAAACCTTGACACTTACCAGCCGATAAATTTGCTATCCTACTATATACGTTCCCGAATGAAGACACCATTCTTCTCCAATCAGATGAAAATAATGCTGCACTAATGAGATGCAGCTCCTTCAACATATGGTTTCACCCTTCCTTTCACCAGATATTTTAAATGTATGGGCACAGAGGAACGCTAAGGATGGTAATAATAACGGTGGTGATGCAGCCTTCCTTGAATCCCTGAAATGCCCATTAGAATCATTCGGAGCGATCGTTGCTTTTAGTCTTAATCTCTCAATGGAAAAGGTCCTTTTTGCCTTCCTCGTGCAAGAACTAGAAAAATTTGCCCCCCATCCACAAACTTAAGAGCAGAAAGATGCATTTAGGGGAGAGAAATGCCAGAGGAACAGAAATCCTTAGGATCAACTTGCAAATGAAACCCTCCCCTGTGGGAAAGAGGAGATGGTTGAAAGCACGAAAAGAGAAATACCCTCTGCAATTAAAACCAGCATCTAATTGGGGAGAAGGGAGAGAGATGAGAGCTATATTGCAGTATCAGTCTCTCTGTCTCCTTTGCAAAATATTAAGTTCTTTCTCTTCTGCAAGGGCTGTAATAAAAATAAAAAAATAAATAAAGAGGATTATTATATCTTCTTTTTGGAAGAGGGGGGTGTCTTTGACCCTAGGCGGAAACAAAAGGATCCAGAAAGGTTGTACTTACCGGTTTGCAGGAGAGATTTTAGCACATCGTTACAATAGAAAAAAAGCAAAAGAGGGAAAGGGGGGGGAAAAAAAAGCTCGAGTTTAAAGATTGCTGTTTCTCTCTGCCTCTCCCTCTCTGTGGCTCTCTCTCCCTCTCTCTCTACTCCTGCTGAAGCTGAGGCAAAAGGGAAAAAAAAAAAAGGCAGGAAAAAAAAAAAAAAAGAAGCAAGCCTGAAACGTGCTGGGAATGCAATGAGCCCCTCAATGGTCTTCTTTAGGATGCAGAGCTGCTGTTTGGCACACTCAATGGAGGAGGGAGGAGAGGGGCTGCTGCAGGCTCCAGCGCCGCCGCCGCCGCCTTCTCCGGGCAGCGGCCAGCGGCGGAGCGGCGAGCTTGGGGCGGCGGGCGGAAGCGCGGGCTCGCTCCCTCCCAGGTGTTGCGGGTGTGTGTTGTGCGGTGTGCTGCGGGGCGGCCGGTGTGGACTGTGTGTGTGTGTGTGGTGCTGTTGTTGCCCTGGATCAGGCTTTTCCACGTCATGAAAATGAGCTTCAAGAAGGGGAACAAATGAAGGGGGCGCGCTTGGCTCCAGGTCGGGGG
>NW_021940571.1:2978124-3121318 GCF_001715985.3 Manacus vitellinus
TCACGGCCCTTCTGTCGCTGCTCCACACACCCTGCTGAGAACAGGACCGGTGCGAGTGAGATTGGCAGGAGCTCCAGAGAAGGCTACAGCTGATGTAACCAAGACTAGGACGTCACTCGGTTATTAATGATAATTATTACTATTGGCAAGCGAGCTATTTCCTTGCAAAACCCCATCCTGGAGCTGTGGAGTCGGCAGAGCTGCATCTCAGCAGGGCAGGAGCTGGCAGGGGCCCTTCGGCTGCCTCTTCCCAGCCTCAGTCGTCATGACTGAAATGCACCTTTCCTCCCTGACAGCCTTGTGAAAATAAAGGAGAGAGACACAACTTAGAAAAGGATACTTGAGCAGTCACTGTACTTTTCTGAAATATCCTCACAGCATTCCCTTTCCACTGGGGGCGAACGTTCCCCCCACTGCAGTCCTTGCACAGCAGGCATTCAATGCTCCAGTTAGCCTGCAGTGTGAACCAGCCCCTTCCCTCTCCAACAGAAGTGGCAATGGTGGAGAGAAAGAGGGAGTTTTCTTCCAAAGCTTGCTCTGCCTGTCCAAAAAGAAATATGCCAAGCTTTAATAGTCTCTGTGTCTCCAGCAATCTACAGCAAGGGCAAAAGCAATAAATAGTGCAAGGGCAAGGGAAACTCTCTTGTAATTATTATAGATGGGAGCTGCTTCCCAGCTCTCTCAGTTTTCTTAGAGCTAGGGAATGGTTTAGAGGTTCTGGATCCGAGTGTGGAAAGGGTTTATACACAGCCAGTGCCTGGGTTCCAGCTGCCTTCCTGCCTAAAAGCCCCATCAAACCCAGCTCCCTGGGGAAGGGAATCGCCTCCAGCTGCCTATTACTGGGGCAGGAGAACATGTGGGAACCCAAGTGTGGGAGGGGGAGCAGGGCCGGGATGTGATTAATCCGTGACGCAAAACCCACATGCACTGGGCTGGGAGAGCTGCCAGCCGGTGCTCCGGGGAGAGATGCCTCCTGTGCCCCTGCCGGGGTGCAGGGCACGGCCCACGGCTCAGGGAGAGCTTCCCAGGGGGCATCCTGCCTTTGGGGGCCCCAACAGGGTAACATGGAAATCCTGGAATTAGGAGGGAAGGCCGGAGCTCTGGGCTGTGGGAAATACAGTGCTGGAACTCTCCAGCACACAGAGAGTGGTCCTGGGCAGAAACACTCCCAGCTGCAGAGGCTGCACGAGGCAGACACCTCACCGTGCCATTAGTCTGGGCTTAAAATTCCTTCACTGGTCTGGTGACCCCTTTTCTTGTCTCCAAGAGATTTCTATTTGTCTGGTGTCTTCAGATAAATATATTCAATATTGGCACTTTTTTAGGGAATTTCTCAAATATTCTTGGGTTTGTATATTATAAATTATTCAAGAAGAAATTTTAGCATTTTTGAATACATTGATAGAGGAAAATCAGAATAGAGAATCTTCTCTGAGTAGCAGTTAGTGAAGCAGTTTATGAGGCTTCACTTTTCTTTTTCCCCCTCTGTTCCTTAATTCCTTTATCAGACATGGACAGAGAAATAAAAGCATCAGATGGAATTTACCTATAGATCTTCTTTGGAAGAAAATATTTCTGTTAAATCTATATGGTATCATCCCAGTGGTGTTTTAGGGACCACAACCTCTTGCTGTATCAACAGTTCAGCCTCCCTTCAGGGGGATCCAAATTGGATGCAGAGGGTTGTCCTGTCCCCCTCAGGTCAATGCAGAGATTTCACTGGCTCCTGGAGGGTCGTGTTTGGACTGTGAGAACTCAGGCCAAGACTCAGGTGCCCCTGAGGTGCCTTCAGGTGTTACTGGCTGCTCCTTTTCCCCACGCCCTCCTGATATTTGACACACATAAGCACAGGCACAGATTATTTGGACTGCATAAGCACTGGTGAATACACATGAAATGGAGGAAATGTAAGACTTTTAAACTGTGCTTTTCCAGCTGGAATCCTTCAGGCTGGAGAATCTTCTTATGTCAAACTGATGCTCCTGGCCACGATTTTTCTCAGTCATTTCATTATCAGTTATTTATTAACCCATGGAATAGAAGCTGATTTTTTCTCAGTCCAGTTGATTTCGATGTGTTATTTTTAGATGAAGTTAAGAAATAACAATGCACCCAATTATATTAGCACAGACTGTTTCTAATATAAAAGTGTCCTCAGCTACCTTAAACTCAGTGGGACTCTGGAGCTACACAGAAAGCCCAGCCATGCCCTCAGTAACAAGTTATGTGTAATTGGTTTCCACACATGGGATTTATTTTTTTTTTAAGCAGAGAAATTTTGCCCAGTATTTGATGATATGTGTAAATATTAAAAGGAAAGGAGGGAAGAACTAATAGATAGTATTAAAATAGAACAGCAAATACCAGCAAATCGTGAGTGCAGCAGTTTTAATGGGCTGTTATTAGAAATAAAAGAGAAAAGGAGGCAAAATAAAAGGGAGTTTTAATAGGACAAAATTGACAGTTCTGTTATCCTCACTGATTCCTGACATTTCAAGATCAGTTTTTTATCTAGTGTTTCAACAGCTTTGGATGTTTTCTTCTAGTAAATCAGACTCAGCTATAGCTTTTTTTCCCACCTCAGGCACGTAAGCCCACAATTTTTTTCTAAATGTGCTGATATTTTTTATACAAAGCATCGAAAATCTCCACACTCCTCTTATATATGAGCTCCTCTTTGGCCTTTTTTGGGATGATGTACAACTGTGGTTGGGCATGCACAGCTTCCCCTGACAGCAGCTGGAATTCCATGCGTGGATCAAAGGTAGATTAATGCCCTCAGGGTGATCTCCTCCCACCAAACTGGAGTCATGAGCCATCCTCCAGCACTGAGAGGGGCTTCTGCAGCTCTTCACACAGGCAGTTCTGCAGCCCTACAGCCACATCCTGGAGTCATGGAATCATTTAGGTTGGAAAAGACATCTAAGACTATCAAGTCCAACCGCCAGGTTCAGCACTAAACCATGTTCCTAAGGGGACATCGACCTCTTTTCTGAACAGCTCCGGGGATGGTGATTCCACCACTTCCCTGAACAACCCATTCCAGGGCTTGACAACCTTTTTAGTGAAGACATTTTCCGTAATATCCAAACCTGCCCTGGCACAACTTGATACTGTTTCTTCTTGTTCTATCGCTTGTTACCTTGGAGAAGGATCCAATCTCCACCTGTCTACAAACTCCTTTCCCCCTTCATGACAATATACTGCATCTTTTTTAAGCTTTTTTATTCAGTACAGAGACTTGTTTTCACCTGGTAGCACAACTGCGGGTTTTGATGTCCTGAACAAGGACGAACATGAAGCACACAAAGGGAGAGCATGGACTTGAAATTGTGTTTTCTGAATCTCTCCATCACAGACCTTCAGATGACAATGGCTTGGTTGCTCCTGTAAGAAACACCTTAGACAATGCAAAAAATAATGCTGGAATTCTCTCAGCTGAAACACTTGTGGAATAATCATTGTGGTTTATTTTTACACCTACGCGCTCTACATCTAAACATTTTCTGCTGCAGTTTCTGCTTTGGTTTTCTTTTAACCTTGTGTGCTAATCTTCCATATATCCCAATTCCTACATTTTGCCTGTGCACACTAAAATGGAGATTACCCTCCAGTATGCGCCGTGGATTTCCAGGGCATCTGGATTTAGAGTTGCCGGAATTAGAAACATGAGCCAGCCGAGATCATGCCATGGCAACTCCCCAGGACTGGGCCATAAAGCCAATCAATTTAAAATGTAATAGAAAGCACTATTGCTGTGCTGACTTCTGTGTGAAGGGAAGCACTTACTGCTCGTTTGGAAAGAGAAACTCATAATTCAAAATTGCTTTTTAGATCAGTCTTGATCCTGCTTTTAGTGATGTCAGTGGTGACACTTCCACTCAGTCCAGAGGTGCCAGAATTTTCTGTTTACTGCTGTTACGTCTCCAGTTCCTCCTCTTCTCCCTTTCCTAAGTTCCTTGCATGGTTCAGAGGAGCCGCTAAGATGATCAGAGGGATGGAGCACCTGTCCTATAAGGAAAGGCTGAGAGAACTGGGATTGTTCAGCCTGAAGAAGAGAAGCTTCGGGGTGACCTGATTGTGACCTCCCAGCACCTGAGGGGAGACAGCAGGAAAGATGGAGAGAGACTATTTACAAGGGATGGAGTGACAGAACAAGGGGAGTGGATTCAAATTGACAGAGAGGAGGGTTAGATTAGGAAGAATTTCTTCCCTGTGAGGGTGGTGAGGCTCTGGCACAGGTTGCCCAGAGGAATTGTGGCTGCCCCATCCCTGGAAGTGTCCAAGGCCAGGCCGGAGAGGGCTTGGAGCAACCTGGGCTAGTGGGAGGTGTCCCTGCCCATGGCAGGGGGTGGATTGAGATGATCTTTAAGGTCCCTCCCAATCCAGGCCATTCTATGATTTTATTGATTCTTTTTGAAGACACTTAAGACAGAGATAGACTTCCTCATTCAGCTCAGAGGCAGAGAGATGGACAGTCATTTTAATCTCTTACAGAAAGGATTTCAACAGAGCTGGAGGAGATGGTGACAACGATGTTTTCTCTCCTCTTGTGAGTCTTGCCCTCTTTTCCTTTTGCTGCCACTGACACAAGTCTTACAGTTATGAACAGGAGATGATCTTTCATGTGAAATGGGCTCAGCAGTGAAGTTCAAGATGAGCTGACTCACCCTGATTTCACGTCCCTCTAATGGAAGGTGTGGACTAATGTACATCTCTGAAAACAGCGAAAGAGACTTGGGTCTTGAACTCGTGGATCTCCTCTAACACCTCATACCGTAACACTTAGATTTCTAGTGCATTAACACATTAGCATCCACTTAAGATATAATTTTTATTGTGCTAAAATTACTAAGTGGTGAGAGACAGAACGAGCTGAAGTACCTGAGTGTGTCTTCCTCAGCCTTCAGCTCCCAGCTGACCTCTGGAAGAGTCTTGCTCTCCATCTTTCCCACCAGCCAGGGATACATCTGACTTCAGCAATGGATATTGCCACCAGAAATCAAGTTGTGTGGCTACTTTACATGAATTAGTTCCCTGTTTCCTTGTCTGATATAATTTTGTTCAAGAGAAAAATGACAGCTTTTCATTTTTCAAATACTGAGGGGTTTTGCCATTTTATAGAACACCAAATTTCTTTCACAGGGACCTGTGGGAGCTGCCATTTTTGATCACTACATCCAGATAGTCATTACATGTGCAAGGAGGATCAGAGGTCTAGAAAGTAAGACCTGTCAGGAAAGAGTAAATTAGGATTGTTCTGAAGGAAAGAGTAAAGGGAACATGATATTACTTTTGAATGATAGAAAAATATGTTGAAAAATGAAGGGAATGCTTTGTGCCCTACAAATAGCATCGGAGAGAGAACAAGAAATTGGTTTTAATTTGTAACTAGAAAGATGAATATAAAATATTAGGAAGATGTTTGTGATGGAGAGGATGGCAGAGCCTCTGGCACAAAAGGCCTGTAAAAAGGCAGGTGAGATTCTGTGGCAGGAATGGCAAAGGACAATTCCTGTGGCTCAGAGATGGAGAAGGTGATCCCCTGAGAATCCCCCAAACCCTACATTCCTGTGATTGTTCATATTGAGGGACAAACTGTTTGTGATCATATACTGTACTCCTTTTGATATATATATAGTCATTAAAGACAGTAGGAAAATCCATAAAAAAACAGATTTAGAACCAGATCCCAATAGAAATAATGCCATAAAAAAATGTAACATGAAAGAACTGAAGGTTTCTAGGCCAACAGTGCATGTATGGCTAAGTCATATGCTAATCATTGTATATCCAGGCTCTGAACTCTTTGGGCTGAAATCATCATCTTGAAATTTTATATATATATTATATATATATGGATACACAAACACTCATGTGCCTGCAAAGCTATATCCTTGGATGATTTTGCATATCTTCAGTTTTTCAAGGTTCTTGTGTTTTTATTTTCTATTCATTTTCAAGCTCTCTGTACCATCCTTCCGTCTCCAGTTGGCTGGATAGCCAGAAATACCAGTTTCTTGGGTAGCCACCTTCCAGAAAACAGAATTTTAGGCAAAATCTCAATATAAGTAGATTTACAAAGAGCTCTGAGCATTGGGGTTCTTGAACATAGATAAAATCCTAGGTATTAGTGTAATGTAATGTAAAATCCATAACAATACTCAGCATTTCCTACCCACTTTTATAGTATTAAATGTTTGCAGTTCCAGGGAGTGTGAGCAAGGCTTCCTTTTAGCTGTTGATTTAACTAGGCTTAAAATCCAATGAATAAATTGTACATAGTTCATCAGCTTGTGGGGTGCTCAGTGCCTACACACCAAATAATAAGCTCCACATCCCACTGTGAGCAGTTTATGGCCAGGAGACTGCAGGAACACCATGGTGGAACTGTCAAAATAAAACATGTAATGGACTCATAAATGAAATGAAGGGATATTGGTTTAAAATCAAGCCCATAAATATGTGTCACACCTGTCCCCTGGGTGGTCAGCAGCAATCAAGCTGTTATATTCTGAACCTATTTCCGAGCTGGTGCTGTCTGATTTGTCCTTCCTTCCTTGCTGAGAGATATCAAGGGGGGAAAGTGGAAGACTGAAGTGATGTGGTGCCATTGCAAAGGGTGCAGCCGAGAGGACGTTAATATTTCAAGCTAAATATGCACCTGACCCAGGAAAATTGGAGGCTAATTATGTTTCACTGTGTTAACCCTTTTAGAGAAAAAAAAAATCAATGAAATAAGTTTACAGCAGCTGTTTTCACCACCCAGCAAGATTCTGGCCTTTCCCACAGAGGTTACTCTGAATGTGGAAATAGTCTAACATAAGGATTAATAATAATAATAATTTACACTGTGGGAGTGCCAAGGATTCCCTCCATGCAAGGTACTGTAGAAGCAAAAACTTTCCACAGGAAAGCTTCCAACCAGTGACTAATGTGTGTGAATTTACTTGTGATTATTCCTCTTCATACCCACAACTCCATCTCAGTGCTTAATAAATTCAGCTCCTTTCTTAATATAATTCTCCCAAAGGTTACTGATTTCAACAGGGAGTTTTCATTATTTTTCTAACGAAGCCATAAAGGCAGGTCCAGCATTTACTGTCTCCCCACAAAAGATCCCAAGGAACCACCTAAGTGCTTTCAGGGGTGTACCCCATCTGCTAAAACAGGTATTTGTTCCAGCAACTGCTTAGGGACTTCATGTGGTTTTAGTGCAAAATCTTTTTTCTCGCTTATTAAAATTTTAAAGATAGTATTATTAAGTTGTAAAATCGCACTGTTTGAAATGTAATCTTTTCTTCTGCCATTTAAGCAGCTGTTGTTTGGGGAGCATCCATTCCTGCTGAAGCCTTTTGGGGCCAGCCTTATGCAAATGCTGTTGAAGAGTCCCTCAAACTTGAATTAAATTTTCCAACCTAAATACACAACGTAGAGGAGGCCCTTTGTAACTCCCTGCCAGAGTGGTTTTAGTACTGAACTGAATCACTGCCACAATCATGATGCTCCTGACCTGCAGAGCAGCCCGTGGGTCCTACCAGGGCCAATCACCAAACCGGCTTCATTCCCATCTCTCCTCCCTCTGTAGCATCCTGAAAAATCTGATTTTTCCTGCTGATACAAGATATCTAAGGAAGAAGAAGAGAGTACAGGGACAGGGGAGAGATGCTGTGGGTGCATTTCATCTGCTCACAGCCGTGGGCACCACGTGTCCTTTTGGGCTTCCAACCTCCTCTCCCTTCCCACACCTTCTCCCCAGGGTCACAGGCCTCCCACTGCTGCTCCTGGTGCTGACAGGGGCTGCCAAAATTACCCTGTAGATGTTAAAGTTTTCAGGTTGTCAAAGGGACATCACCAGTATTGTCCAGGTAGGGACCAATTTCTTCATTTCGAATAAATGACTAAAACATATTGTGCTGTTAAACTGGATTAAAATACCAAAAAAAAGCAGCAGAATGGCCAAACTGCAGGAAAACCTGGGAAAACACAGGCATTGTCTGATTTTCTGGTGTGCAATGCAGATGCAAAAGGCACCATTTTTTCCCTCCATTTGCATATCTGTAAATGACTGCAAGGCAGGGTAGAAGGAGGCCAGCTGGATTCAATTACACAGAAAGGTAAAAGCCTTTTGCTTCTGATTTTCATTTTCCACTTTAGAGCAGGGTCACACTTTGAATTTTCTTCACAGCCTTTTAAAAACCGAGTGAAGTTCTCCACAACGCATCCCGAGCGTAGGAGTGCCTGTTAATCAGAATTCTAGGAGGAAATTCTGTTTTTATACTAATAATTAATGTTTTGTCTCGTGCAGTCTTCCGAGTGATCCACATCAAGCACATTTTAAGGCATTAAAGCTGCTTAGGGAGATTTCAGGGGACACTAATCTGCGGGACTTTTGCTGACAACCTAAAGGCAACGTCACGTGAAAGTCTTATAACACAAACCCACCCCGAGCCCATCTGCAACATCCTGAGCCACAGAGCTCCCAGGAGGGTACCCCAGCACAGGATGTTGTGTTTGTTGGGGTTAGATGGGAGGGTTTTTTGGTGTACCAGAATTATTTCTACTGTTTTCAGATGAAATTGAGGCACCAGGTTAGTGACATCCCAGGATGACATGGGGCAAAGAGGGATCTTGAAAGCAAACCTCTTGCTCTGTATGATTTTCACTGACTTAATAATAATAATGATAATAATAAGAATCATGATCAACATCACTGTCAATACCAGCAACAATAATTACAGTGACAGCAATAATTACCTTTCACTAGCTCTTCATAAGCCTTGATCATTATATTATGTGTCTTCTAAGCTTTTTTTTTCGTCCTTTGCTTCACACTTCAAGTTGCAGCAGCCCTGGTTGTGCAGTGCTGAGGCAGTGCCATAATTCCTGCCCTCCATGCACAAATGCAGCAAGGAAAGGTTGGTAAAACTGGGACATAAACCTATAGGAGTAGGTGGACAGCAAATAATTATTCATTCTTTATAGCCATTTGTACCTTATAGAGTTTTTTCTCACTCTGAATTATTGGCCTTTGCTGATGAACATAATCCTATGAGTAGACAGTTCTTTTGTACTTGGTCCAACATGAAGGTTTGTTAAACCTTCCCCGTCCATGCCCTTGTTCCTTAACCAAGCCTTTAGCACAGTAGTGGATTTCCCAGGTACCCAGGTGATGCTCAAATGCCCTAAAATTAAAGGGGGATAAAGGCAGAGACAAGGAAGTGGAGCAGCAAATTCTCTGGGTTAAGATGACAGACAGGTTAAGATGACAGACATTGTTCCCCCTCCTACTTAGTCAGCTATATTTATTTTTTCAGTGGATTTTCTCCTTTTCGGAGTTTCACTGTACCCTGCAGTGCCAGGGAAATGTGTTAAGAAAGCTCTGCCACCCAGAGAAAGGAATAGTCTTACAATTTGTGCACAGGGAGGGAAACAGGTAGGGATATTTGGAGCTTATAGGCAGCTAAGGGAGTTTGAAGGAGAGCTGGAGAGTCCCGACTGTCTGACGGTTGTATGTCGTACCGGGGATGGAGATCCTTCCACTTCCAGCCTGTAGCACAGATGTTCCCTGCAGCAAAGGCAATATCCCCTGACACTCTGGGGATAGCAATGGCTCTGAGGTTCTCATGTGCTCCCAGGGAAGTCTGGTGGTGGTTATTTCAGTCCTAACCTCTTACATTCCCACGTTCTTCAGGAACGCCGGCACCGCGCTGCTGCCGGTGTCGGGATGATCAGTCTCTGGGAAGGGAGGCGTTGGATGTGAGCATTCCCATCCTGTCTCCAGCAAATTCTAGCAGGTTTTAGAGTTGCTGTGATTCTTACAGGATTAGAGGAGGTTTTCACCTCCCCCCGCCCCTGTTGTGTAACCCTGGGGACTGAACTGGAGTGTCGGCCGCTTGGGGTGGAAGTGGTTCAGTCTAAGGCTCCTGAAGTCCATATGCTAAAATATCCTTTGTTCTTACTTTCTCCCAGGAAGGTAACCTCACTCTGACAGAAAGCAGTCCCTCAAAGAATCCTTGGCTAATTTTAGAAATGCAAGGGTTACTTGCCCCATTTATTGCAGGTGTAAGGAGTGAAAAAGCCTTTCTGCACCAAACCCTTTTTTCCTCTGTTTTTGCCGGTGTGAGTGAGAAAGAGCCTGACTTTAACAGAACAGATAAAAATAAACCCAGCCATGGACAAAGCCAATTATGTTCTCCATTGCCTAGGGATGGGCAGCCTAATTTGCAGCTGACAGAGATTTGATTGACTGAACCATCCTTTTTCTGATCCAGCATTTGAAGTAATTTTTATTGTAAACCAATCATTACCATGCAGGACTCTCAGTACCATCAGTGTCACCATGACAAATTCCCACATCAGCGTTAGTGTTGCTGTTGGGGTTTTTCCTCCCATCCTTCAGTGCCTGACATGTTCTGGGAAGTGCTGGACATGGAACACCGTGGTCTGTCCTCGGCACGAGCCCTGGGCAGAACAGCTAATGGGTCGTGTGAGGGGGACAGTGCCAGCACCAACACTGGGGGACATGTTTCCAATCACTTCCCTGTCATTTTGGCAGGAATGCTAAATTTAGTCCTCTAGTTGGGAATATACAGACAGCACATTAGGCTGGGAGCTTAGCAGTGTACATTTTCTCCATCTTCATCTGGAATTGTCTCTGATTTTGCTCTTTTATGTGGTTTATAGGTCATAAAATGCTTTCCCCCTCCCTGAGGATATTGTGCTGGTTTGTGTCCGACATCTGTGCAATCGAGTAAGTCCTGAGCTGTGGTGTAGCATCCTTATGTTCCCTGAATGGACACACAGCCACAGCTTCTGCCCAGTGTTGTTGGACAGAACAGCACTTCATTAGAACCAGCTGGAATTGATTTTCACCAGAACTTCAGCAATTTCCCTTTCGAGCAGCCAGATCCCCGATTTTTCAGAGTTGTTGAAATTTAATTGTCTGCTCCAGAAAAACTTCTCACTGGGTCACGTGAGCTGTGGGTGCAGAGGCACGAGGAAATTTGGGGGAAGTGACCTGAGAGGATCCATGGAGGGTGAAGATCTGTTGCTTTTGCAGAGCTGATGTGCCCTGCATTCCCTTTCTCAGGTCCAAGAGGGCACAGTGTAGACCCAGGAGGCTCCATCTACACATTTCCCCTATTTCTCTTAGCTGTGAAATCTGCAATTTCTTTCTTTCTGTTACAGTATCCAGTAAAGACTGATTAACAGATGACAGGCAGACATCTCTATTGCTAACAGGAGGAATAAAAGCCTATAATTTTCATAAAACTTCGCTCTGATATTGCACAGTTCTATCAACACCTCAACTCCTGCCAAAGTCCTGAGTTAAAGGAGGGTTATTAAGGCTGTAACATCAAGCACAGAGATGATGAGACAGTTCAGGGTTGTGGTAACTGGTGCACCTCAACTTCTGCCCCTTCCAATCATCCTCTTCAGCTGCACAGCTGCATGGATGTAAAGGTAACTGCACTGAAGAACTGTGAGAAGAAAACTACATATTTTCCTCTCGTATGCTTTGTGTCTTATAATTTAGATTGACTACATGTTTGTATTGACCAAATATATATACATTGATTTTATTAGGTCAAAAAATCAAAGATGGACAAATATATTTAATCATTTTAGTAGAATTGGAACGTGGTTATTTTGGCAGCAAATCTAAACATCAGTTAAGTGAAGTTGGTTTAAGTGGGTTTGTATTAAGAAAAAAAATAGTTTTGTTTGTTTTTACTTATATAAGCCCTCCTTCCTCCTAGTCTGTGTCTTGATTTTAGCATTCCATTTTGGAATACAAAGATTTGATCCAAGAGCTTTGCCCAAATGGTGAATGGGGTGTCCTGGCAGGAACTCTTCTGGAGGCAATGGAGCAGGAGGATGCCCTGCCATAGATAGGACACCACATCTGGTGCTCCAGGGTGCTGCAAGCTCATCTTCTACCCCTGCAGTGCATCAGCAGGGACTCATGTGGGGCTCCTGACCTTAGTTCTGGGGTGGGATGTGGTAACATAACTGCTGGAGAGGCATAGGATCTGCTTTGAGCATCAAGAAGAGCTCGTGGTGGGGTTGGCAGAGGTCGGGGTAGGTGGCTACGTGATCCCATGGGAAGGGCAGAGGGGCTGGGACAGGTGGGAGATCCCATGGGAAGGGCAGAGAGGCTGGGACATGTGGGAGACACGGCAGCCCTCAGCGTTTCTGGGATCTCTGCAGGGATCTGGGGTGAGAACTGTGCCCTCATCGCCGCCGGGGAAGTGCTGAGAACAGTCCTCACAGACCTGTTTCAGGAACAACCCTGTGAAAGGAAACAGATTGCCTCAGGCGAGACATTTAGAGGGTCTTACACTTCTCTTTATGCTTTTAAAGTGCCTGTTCTTGCTCTCAGTGAAATGCTGCCTTTCCAGGATGAGCTTGGACAGGGACACGCTGTGTGCTGGGCACACCTGCCGTGTGCTGCTCCGAGCTGGAAGAGCTTGTTTAGGTCGTTCCCACCCAGAGAAATCCAGAGAAACAGGAAGATCTTTGTGCATCCAAATATTGCTGCGGATCTGCTTTGTGTCATAGACTGGTTTGGGTTGGAAGGCACCATAAAGCTCACCTCATTCCACCCCCCTGCCACGGGCAGGGACACCTTCTGCTATCCCAGGTTGCTCCAAGCCCCATCCAGCCATCCAGGGATGGAGAATCCACAGCTGTGCACCAATAATCTCATGTAGCTGCTTACAGCAGTTAAATACAATTTTATCAAATGCATATTTGCTAAAATTGAGGCTAAAAATCGAGGCTTCCAAACTCCTGTTCAAGCTCTCAGGGTTTGGAGTTATGGAGCACGTTTCTCAGGGATTACAAAAGGCCTGGTCCTCCCACCTGTTCAAAATAAGCTTTAAGACTATTCATCTTGCAGCACTCTATGTTTAGACACTTATTTTTGAAGTTTTAATTTTATTTTTTAATGTATTCCCCCTATCTGAAAATCAGAAGAAGGTTTACTAGAAAAATAATGACAATTTTTCTTTCCCCCCACCTTTTTTCACATTAATTACTCACACGTCTCTCTTATTTTTCTGCAAGTACTCTTAGTCATGGATCATAACACAACAGCCACTGTCATGCTCAGCCTTCTCACCCAGCAGGGGCCACATAGCAGGACAAATGAATTTTTCAATTAAATTATATTTTCAATTAAATTTTCAGTTTAAACCCTAATTTCTCTTTTAAGAAGCCAGGCAGTTGAGACAACAGGCAGAAGTCGAGTGGCAGCAAAGAAGTTCCTCCAAATAATCACCCATTCTACTTCAGTCCTTTGTTATGTGATAAACCAATATGTTGATTTTTAAGTACAAGAACTAATTTCACAAGGCTATTTTTTAGAATAATCCTCCAGAAGTTTGATCTAATTTCAATTGGTGCAAAAAGTGATCAATAATTATTATTACGTGATCAGTTTTCCTCAAGGCCCGTCTTCTGTATAGATTTTAGTATATCTATACAGCTTATAATGCTTTTCTGAAAGGGGAAAATAACATTATAACTCATTTTGGGGATTATAAAAGGAGTAATTTTCTTGAAACTGGTCCTTAATATAGCTAATAGCTCTTGGCTTCACCTCAAGATGGTTAACAAGCCCATCATTAACTATGGCTAATGAAAAATTAATTAAACTTTTTATAATCTAATACCAGATGACAAATCATTATAAATCATGCCCTTGGTTATTCATGTCACTAAAGCCAATAAATGAGTTTGAAAGTCCATATATATGTATAAAACAGAACTGTAAGCAAATATACAATGGTTTATGCCAGTTGTCAAGAGTTATTTTTTTCAGTGGCTTTTAAAATTTCTTCTCAACAGGCCCAGAATTCTCACTAATGGGTGACCCTGAATGTAATTTTTGGAAGATTTAATAGGAAACCTGGACCTTGCATGTGATCAGAGAGTCCTGGCATCCACACTAGGACTGACCACACCAACCTGGAAGGCAATTACCAAAACTGTGAAGATTTAGAAGGAGGGCAGAATTATTGCAAAGAAAATAACTCACTGGATTTTAAACTCTTCCAGGATGCCCATACAAACAGGAAACTAATTTTTCTTTCTGTTTTGAATTTGCTTAAGTAACTCAGAGAAGAAACAGCAGCAAGATCAACAAATTCTATGTGAAAACCAGTTTAAAGGGAGCTACAGGACTTAGATGTGCAGGATTAATGGCAGAAAACGCTGAGCACTCAAAGAGCCTGGTCAGAAACCGTTTTGTAAATCCAGTGGATATTTCAAAGATACCAGGATTAGCTCACAAACCCCCAAATACTGCCCATATATGACTAATATGGGTTGTAACTTCTGAGTGTCGGGGTTGATACAACCCTAGCACTTCTTTTCATGAGCTGAATGTTCCTTGTGTGGAATTAGGGCACTCCAAGGGAGCTTTGTGAGGAGCAAAGCTCCTGTTTGGAGTGTGGAGAGGGGAGCAGGGGGAGGTGGGAGGAGGGAGCAGGGCAAGGCAGTTGGGCAGGTCAGGAGCAGCCAGAGCTGCTGCTGGAGGTGACCTCCTGCCCAGGATCCAGGCCCTGCCCATCAGCTCCCACAGCTCCTCTGAGCAGGTCTGCTCCAGCTGCACACATGAAACCCTTTGTGGTGATGAGAAGAGAGAGTTTCCTTTGAAGTAACTCCTGTTCTGTGTGTGATGTGCTCCCTGTCCTTTATTCAGGAGCTCTTTCAGTGCTGCCCAGGCTATACCTGCTCCTCTGCTGGGGCCACAGGACTTGACCTCTATCCCTGTGGCTCCTTTGTTTCCTATTCCTTCCCCTCCCATAAGACTGGGACGTGCTCCCTGCATGTTCCCTTCAGGGCTGAGCTTCCAGCTCCACTTCCAGTGCCTGGCTCACCTTGTGATCCCTCACACCACATCCCCTGTAGATCTATATATACACCTCAGGAAGATGGAGCTCAGTGGCAGATCCATGTCCTGTGGAACTGCTTTGTGTCCCATTTGGGGTGTAGGTGTGCTTGGAGACAAAGGCCATTCTCAGTGAACTTTAATTAAAGACCCAAAAGTTCCTGAGGTACATCAGTAATTACTGCAAGCCAACACAAACGTATTTCCTGCCTATTCCTGTTGCTTGAAAAAAGCCCAAATTGATTTATTTTCAAATGCAGGCATCAGTTTGCCAAGTGCAAGAATATGTAATGCAGCAATTATGGGCATTCCCCAAAAGCTGCTTTTATGTATTTATGAAGAAAGCTCCCATGGGTATCACTCCTTATGAAATATTTGACTTGGAAATGCTTTTATTTTTCTAAGCTCTTTTCAGTTTTCCATTTTGAAAGCTGATGTAATATTTTTCATACCATGCAATATTTCTTTGAAAGGCCAACATCCTGTAGCCAGAATTGCCAAGGAAAACATTCAGGCAGGGAGCAAACTGTTGTGGAGACATGCATAGCTCCTTAAGAAAAGCTATTTTACAAAAGAGATCACAGCATCACATCTGTTTTGTTTTTTTTTTTTCTCCAAAGACCATATTTAAACTGATTTTTTTTTTGAATTATCTGTAATTCAGACATACCCTAAAATGTAATTAATTTTGATCCCAGCGTTTCTGTGATTCACATGATGGATAACAAATGGGTTATGCATATCCCTAATATAACAGCATTATATCAAACACTCAGTTTATTGCATTACAGATGATACCAAGTAATGGTAGTCATTCACATGAATAGTTCTCAAGTCTGATTGAATTTGATTCCTTATTAAAGAGAGTTCCACGGTGCAGAATATCACCCCAGCAATGAAATACAGAAATTGCTTCCAGCATGTGAAATGTGCAATTATAATAAGCAAATATTTAACTCATACTATGCTCTTGGGATCACAATGTCAATAAGAGACTTAAAAAAATTAATTGTTTCATCAGGCAGCAGCACCTCAGGAGGATCCATAGCTGAGGTGGTTCTGCCAAGGCTCCCCAGTGGGCTGAGATGGCTTTAGGAGGAAGCTGATGATGATACTTGATAGAAATGAAGGCCGGGATCTGCTTTACCATCAAAATGTTGAACATAAAATTAACAATCATCCAGTTATGACAGCAATAAATGACAATGACATTCAGTTGATGGGAATGTCAGAGGAAAATGGGAGTGTAATGCATGTGTGTAGAGTTTTGGAGCACACACACATGGGGTGTGCTTCACCAAGGGGTGCTCAGAGCAGAGATTTACTTCAGGGGTGCAAAAAAAGGGCAGTCACTGTGCTCACCCTGGCACAGAAGGTGTAACTGCTGTCTAAATATTGCTCTGAGAAGAAAAATAATATTCATTGTGACACTCCCCCCCCTTAATGTTCTTTCAAGTGCTTTGGACAATCTGGTCCTGAGGATGTTCCTGATAGAGAATTAAAATAAAATTGGAATTTCTCCCCCTTCACGCCTTTCACGCAGAGCTGGAGCCGCTCGTTGCTTTCGTGCTGACTGGTGCCATTATTCATGAGCATTTGCAGCAGGAGACAGATGTATGAACTCTCATTTTTCTGTGGAAGATTTCTTATGGAGCCAGCATTACCAGGCAATGATTAGATAAGATGACACCATGGGAAATTCAAGATGGAAAAAAGCCGGAGCGGGGAAATGCTGTGGAGCTGGAACACTCTGAGTCCTTATTGAAGGGCCTTCATCTAAGGCATTCACTGGGATTCTTTTAAAGGCACCAGCTCTCTAATGAAGCTTAATAATTGGGATTTGACAATACCTAGCAGCAGAAACTGCCTGGATGCCTAATAATAGTACAATCGTTTGCTGTCAGCCCTTTGGTGTGCAGCAGGATACGTGTGCTTGCATTGCTCAGTCTAAAACAGAGATATTTGTATTTACTGAAATGATATACCTTTGTGATAGGTATCTCTCCATTTATCAGTTTCATTGTTTTTCCCAGGCAGGGCTGCAGGGATTTCCACTGACTAACAAACACCAGGGGAAATTTAGGATGAACTAGAGCCAGTGCCAGTTAAAAGCAGAGCTGAGAATTCATCTGCTTCAATTCCAGTGCTCTTTTATGGAAATCAGCTGTCTAATCAGGACTCATTTGTCGTCACTTTGCAAGAGTTGGTGTGTCAGGATAAATTGAGTCATTAATTGCAAATACACCAGTGAGCTCTTGGAATGTGGATGTGATGTACCTTGTGCACGTGAAGATGCTGGAGGAATGGGATGTGCAGACAGTGGGAAGCTGCAGCAGTGAGGAAATGTTGAATATGAAAGGTGAGAACAGAGGAACTGAAATGTAAAAGGTGATTTTAAAGAAAAGGCAACTATTATACACAGCAAAGGGAAAAGCAGAGATAAGAATTAAATGCTGGATGTTCCATATGCTTTCAAACATATTAGGAGCAGAAAGCTGCCATAAGTTACATTTCATTGCATTATATGAAACATGAAAAATTACTGGCTTTCCACTCCTGACTTGTGGTATTTAACATAAGTTCCAACAACACTGTGCAGAGGTGGAATGGCATGATAAGGACTATTGGGAAGGGATGCTCCAGAGGGGCTTCAGATGCTGTTGAAGGGGTCTTGCCTCTTGGGAGCTTAGGATTCTCAAATTCTACTTGTTAATTTGGATTTATTTAACAGTTTCAAATGGATTGTGATGAAGTCAAATAGAAGGAATTTATGAAAATTCTGTGGCACAAATAATGAAAATATTGGCTTTTTCAGCAGAGCCTCGGGGAAAAATCAGTGTTGGATCTTGTGCAGCTCTCCCAGCAACTTTGATGGTGTTGTAAGCTTAAAAAAGCACTGAATCAGGCTGTCAAATAACCTGAGCAGAAATGTATATATATGTGAGGTGTTACATAAAAGAGGAATTTTAATATATCATAAAAAACCGGTAACATGATGACAAGAAATCTGTTAATTAGTGTGTCTGCCATACATCTTTTTGAACAGTCACCTTAAGAAGAACCGAAGACAGTGGTAGCAACAATGTGATACAAAATAATTAGCTTGTTTTCAGGGCTTAAATAGTCATTACTTTCTTGTGAAGTCCCTAATTAAGCTAATCCCAGTTTATAATACATTAGCAACAACTATTTATGTGGGAGCTACTTCTCAGAGGATAAAAATAACTTCGAGTTTTGAAACGCTCCGAATGATATGTGAAAACTGTAGAGCTTGGGACAGGAACAATACAGACTAAAAAAAATTATGTAAGGGCTTGATTTATTCCTCGCTGCCCACATGAAATTTGCTCACCTGAAGGCTGCAGATACAACTGTTTAAAAGCTTCCATGAAACAATCTTCCTCTCTCTGCCCTAAAAGCCCGTGACAGCCTGTTACCACGATTTTCTCAGGAGGTCCTGTTACAGCCTTGCCCAATTATTTCCTAAAAAGTGTAAAGCCTCTTTTTTTTTGCCTGACTCACACTGCAATAGATGAAGGAGTGATTTTCAGTTTGATGTTCCACTTCAGTCAAAGGAAAAGAACTGATAACATGAAGTTGACACAAAACAAAGCATAAAGGCTGCACTGTTGGACAAAATGGGCTTTGACCCTGGTCCCCAAAAAAGAAAAGAAACTCTAAAAAGGTAGAAAAAGGTACATTTTGGAAGAGGAAGATCCATATCTTACAGTTAACATTTTTTTCAAGTGGAGAGATTTATTACTTTCCTTGACTTTGTGCCTCGCTTGATAATCTACCTGTGGTCAGTTGGAGGCAAGATTTAGGTACAAAGCCCTCAAGTTGTGCAGGAATGAGCTCATGTTTATGCAAAATTAGCTCAGGTGGGAAAATACAGACTGATATGGAAAAACAGGGATTCCCTTCCCAGCCAAAAGGAATAATTTATGGGGAAAGAAAAAAAAAAGAAAAAGAAGAAGCTGAAAATTCAGCCAATGAATCCTTCAAAGAGATCAAAATGAAGCAGGGGAGCCTGGATCTCCCTGTCTCTTGGAGACAACAAGGAAGGAACTGCAGTTCCCATTTAAAGACAGAGCTGAACTTCTCTACTTAAATAATTTGTAGAAGCTTTTGTGTCAGTTTAGGCTGAAAATCCTGATGTGGTAACCACAGTGAGCAAGAAAGTACCTGAGATCAGCTCAACGTGTGCTGAGCCACAAACCACCGGGTTTCTTAGAGAGCTGCTTACCCAGGCACCTCCTGAAACCTGTGGTTGTTTTATCACATCATGGAATATTCTCTCTGTTCCCCCTGTTCTCTCCTGTACAATATCAATAATTCATCTACTTTTCTTACATGGGCTGTTTAATATGTTGTAAGAGGCAAAATACACGCAGTGTGTATAAGGGAAAGGGATTTCCTGCAAAAGATGTTTAAAAGACCTGGAAAGCCCAGAAACATGGATGAGGCAAAGTGCAAGGATGTGTCTCACCCAAGTGTAATAAGAAATTCCTTTTCATGCCCATTTTTAACTTTTTTTTCCATGAGAGGTTCAAAAACCCACTTCTATAAACAATTTTCTAGGGCAAATATCAGCGAGTCTCTGATTTTGACCTGTACAAAACAGAGAACAAATAAGCCACAATGAAACAAGGCACTGGAATAATGGGATTTCAATTATCTCAGAGGTCTTTTCCAACCTAGCTGATTCTGTGATATTGTGTTCAGAGCAGAGGCAACATGTACACAAACCACCTCCTATTTTTTTGTGGTGTTTGGCTCTGAATTGTGAGTTAAAGCTGCTGATTCCCTCCCTCAGGGAGACTTTGGTAGCACTGCCCAAGCCAGCATGTTCAAGCCTCCATTCTCACTATGCTGAAGACTGGGACAGGCCTTTTAAGTAAAAAAATCCTTAATGCACACGGCTACATGCTCAGATTTATTTTTTTATGAGCACATTTAAGTTAGAAATGATTAAGTGGAATTAAACATGGATGCCTTTTTAACGGAGCCCGTTCCCAGAAGACATTTTTTCCAGCATTCACTCCAAAGACTCCTCTGGCAGTGTTAGATTTGACTGCAAATGACAAGCTGTACACAGGAACCAGACATTTATGTCCCCATCATCACTTATTAACTGTTGTTATTGTCACTGACAATGTAGTGATAATAATAGGGATTCTTTCAACACCTGGCTTTAAGATGTAGGAGTTTATGACATTCAAAAGTATCTCAACAGAAGTGACAAGTGAAGGCATGCTCAGAAGCAATTTATCCTGGGAACTGTATATAAAAGCCATTCAGCAGCTGACTGGGACCTTGGGGGGTCTCTGCTTACCCTGAGGATTTGTTGTAGACATTGAAAAGCATTTTCTTTTAATAAGGTCTCACCATCTCCACCTGTAAATCACTCCCCAGTGTCAGTGTGTTGCAGCTCATCCAGGAGAATGACTAATAGGGAATAATAGTGTTGCAATAAGCAGTGTGAGGACAGCTGTGGCTGAGTGAAAAAAAAAAAGGCAGGAAAAATATCTGTTGCTGCTTCGTTGACTAATTCATGTCATGAGGTGAATATGCTGAGATGCTGATTTCCTTTTGCTTTTGTGAGATGTGAGATTCTTCTAAGAGAGGTTTGGCTGCTGAAAGGCTCAGGCCTGGAGAATGGAGAATGCCTTCATCTTCCAAGATTTTTGTCCAAACACTGATCCAACCCAGACACCCTCCAGCCAAAGCACAGAGCATCCCTCAGCACATGCAGGCCAGATTTCAATGGGATTTTCAGTGGGATTTTCAGTGGGATTGCTGTGAGGACCTGAAAATTATTGAGACAGGCCAAAGCCATCCTAATCTTTCCAGTAAATCTACATCCATAGGATTTTTAAAGAAGGGTTAAAAACAAAAACAGCCCCCAGCCTGTTGGAAGACCATCTCCACTTGAGTTGCTCCCAGATGGTTGGAAAAACAGTGCAGCCTGAGCAGCCTGAAGCTGTGCCTGTGTCGTGGTGGGTTTGGAGGGACCTCAGCAAGACTTGGAATGCCAGGATGTGGCCAAAGGAGTAACTGTGTTGAGTGTTTTGCAACTCAGCCTTCAAGAAGCATTTGGATAATGCTCTCAGGCACTTGGAAGGATTTTTGGTGTGGCTCTGTGCAGAGCCAGGAGTTGGACCTGATGATCCCTGTGTGTCCCTTCCAGCTCAGGATGCTCTGTGGTTCTATGAGCTGTTGAGGTCTCCCTCGAGAAGACCTTGTAGTCCAACCTGTGAGGTACCCAAGGCACTGATGACCATCACTGGCACAGAACTGGCCTCCAAGGCTGCCCAGCTTTACAGCAGATGGCTCTGCCACAACTCTGCCTCTCCAAGCCCTGGACACCTACAAGGATGGCAGTGTCCCTGCTCCACCACGTGCACTGTGCTCCTGCTGGGAAAATTCTTCCTGCTGTCCAAGGGAATCAATCTTTACACGCTCTCCAGACATAAACTAATGATTCAGAGTGATCAAAATAAAATCACTTAACTAATGCATTATCTGAAGCTGGAAGAGGTATGTTTGAGTTGTGCTATAACAAAGGCAGGGGGGATATTATTATCCAGGCACTGTCTCTCAGGATTAGAGGTATGAGATATAATACATATAAGGACCCAAGGGTGAGATTATCTCAGGATAATACACCCCTTTAGGTTTGGAAATTGCAGCCAAAGCAATCAAACCTGTTACCATAGCATTCATTTTAATGCACAGATAAATTTGTAGCTCTTGTTTATATAGCTCATCCTCTGGAGGCACTAATATTGTTCCCTTTAAAACTCCAGTTAATGAGAAAATAATGGAGCATTGTAGATATAAGCAAAAATTTTTTTCCCACTGTCACTGTCATCATCTTTTATACAGCCAGATGGATCTTTGAAAGTATAAGTTGGATTTATTTTATGTACCACAAAACCTTTAAAAACCTTTCTTTAAACAGAGCTTTCTGATTCCAGCCTAAAGCCAAAAATACTTACTGTCTGAACATATTTATAAATCAGTATATCATCTATAAATCTTACCTTATCCCTAATAGAAAATTTAAAATTGCAAGTCTTAAAACTTCACCTTGGTAACACACATCCTTATTTTATTGGCTTTCTTGGACAGAAGTCACTGATGAGATAGTGAGTGTGGCCAGGGAATAGGGATTGCATATCCGTGGCTGAGTGCAGTGAGCTGTGTAACGAAGCCATGTGTGTTTGCTTTCCTTTGTATACAGCACTGCAGCAAATCTCCAGCCATTTTCAAGGGTTTTTTTCAAATCTCTCTTTACTCCATAACTTCTCCTAATCCTTCTGCCCCAGCTGAGGAGATCTTTTTTCATGGAGTGTCCTCCAGTGTGAGGACGAGACATTACCAATGTTGACATCAGCAAGTCTGATACGAGCCGGTACCAAATCTCACTGATTCATTTTGTCTGGAAAGGATTGGTGGTATATACATAATTTACATTATTTAGCATTTATTATTCATCCACATAAGCAGACACCTCTGTGGATTTGGTCTTCAGACATTCCAAACTTCCTAATATTGAATACGAACAAAAGTAACACAATTTGCTGGGACTGAAGTTTTGCCCCGGGCTCACTGTGGGAGTTTTGATTTGAGCAGGAAAAGCTCCAAGGCTTCTGTTGGCTGTACCTGCTGGCGAGGGCACCTCCTCTGTGAGATTCATATTGTAGTTTTTTGTCTCTGGTGCTTTTGGTTGCTCTCAGTCTTATTTGAATCTGAGACTTGTGATGAGTCTGGACATACAGAGAGTCATACCTGCTCTTCCCTTTGTGTTGTCATTGGGGACCCTTTGTAGCCGGTCTGTTTGGGGAATTAAAAGGGCATCTCTTTGGGATGAGCTAAATTTCATCTCCCTGGGACACCAAGCCAGGCTCCTACAGAGCCTGGTGCATGTAGAAGAGTTACAGGCATTTCGCTCTAGACATGCAGGGTGGGGTGGTGAGATGGTCACCAGCCACATAATCACAGAATCAACTTGGTTGGGAAAGACCTCTGAGATCATCAAGTCCAACCTTTAACCCAACACCACCATGGCACTGAGTACCACAGCCAGTCTCTTCTTAAATACCTCCAAGGACAGTGACTCCACCACCCTGAGGCTTTTGCAGCCTTGTCCCCACACGGCCCAGTCACAAGGCTTGCAAACCTGCTGTTACAATGGCAATGCAATTATTGACTTCAGTAAGAAAAATGCTGCTTTGGGAAGGCACTAATGAAGTCAGCCAAAAACCAGTGAATTGGAGAGAGTGCTGCATTGTTAGAAGCACTAAGAAATATTATCTCAGTTGTCAGCAATGGCAGGAGGAAGAGGACTGCAAAGCTTTAGCTGTGCCTCACGTTTCTGTACGAGCACAGAAATAGGATGTGACGGGGCTGACTAAGATTTAGGGAATTGAGGAAACAGGCTGATCATATTAAAAGCCAGGACTGGGGATTTAAGAAAGGCCAGACTTAATTCTCCTATTCCTTAAGCCCTGGATGTCTCACCAGAGTGTGAGATGCCTCCTCCCTGCTAACCCTTGCAATTCCAAATCTGCTCTTTCTCATCCCTGTTTTCCTTAATGCCATGGGGCAGACACAGTTGGAGTCACACTCAGCTTATCCCACTGGAATCTGATCAGGAAAACCATTCCAGCTTCCTCTTGACAGATTTACTTCGAATACCTTTATATTTCAAACTGCCTTGGGATAGGAAATACGTGTGGAAAGATCTCCAGGGATTGGATTAAGTAGTTTTAATTACGCCACTGGCCTCTACAGAGAAGCATTTCTTGAGAAACTTTGAACAAATATACTCTTATTTTTTTAACCTCACTCCGTGTATGGGAATTTCCTACATCTAAAAAAAAAAAAAAAAGAAAAGGAAAAAAAAAAAAAAAAAAAAAAAGGAAAAAAAGAAAATTTTAATTTAATTATATTGTTTTAATTAAGTCTGCACAACCACTGTGATCTGCTGTGTGCAGATATCTCGGTGTAGGATCAGGGGACCTTATCCATGTTCCTTGCAAATAAGCCCTGGCAGTTAGAAAGTTCAGGGATTCAGGGGGATGTTTTTAGGATGTCCTCACACCTCTCTGCAGATGTAAAATTGTTCTCCACACTGTGTTTCTAACACTGCCAAATCTGACATTAGAGGCGTCGAATGGCACCGTTTCCATTCCTTCCTTTGGGGGACTGTTTTAGTTCAGCTCATCCTGCTGTTGGGAATAATTTCCTTTTAACATTCCACTCCATTTCCCCTCTAATCCCGTTTATCCTGCTTGTAGCCCCACATACCACCCCCGAGGATCCTTCCCCTCCTTGGGGTGTTTTGCCTCAGGGACTTTTAGACCACTCAGTGTTGTCTTATAATTATGGCTCAGCTGAGCTCCACGAATTCCATATGTACCAGCAAACAGGGAAAACATCCTGAATGAATCCATTCAACTCTGAATCATTTTACTGAGCTTTCCCCAGCTCATCTCTATTTCACTGCATTTGCTGTTTGGTCTGTAAAACAGAAATCCCAAACTGCAGCCCCAGGAGGGATATTCCACTGAACAGAGAGAAAGGATTATGTAATAGTAATAATAACAACAACAATAATAATGATAGATGAAAACAACAACAATAATATCATAATCATCTTCTCCATGTTTTTATCTTGACCAGGGAAATATTTAGGTTTATTTCGAGGCTTACTCTGATGGATTCTAGCTGGAGTTGGGGTTGTCAGAGCCTGAACCCACATCCAGGGAAGGCTTTCAGCTTATTTTAATGCCTATTAGCATTATAGCAGACTATATTAGCAGGCTGGGTTTTTAAACCTCAGGCCTTCAGTTTTCAAGATCCTGACTGACACAGATCAATGGATTTTATTCCAGAAACTCAGCTGGGACAGTTAATGCCCATTAAGTTGGAGACAGTGGTGTCCAGACAGGTCCAAAGTGCTTTTCTGAATTGGATATTATTAAAAAAAAATTTGCAGCTTGATATAAAAATATGAAAGCAGTGTATTTAACTATTCGATGAGACAAGTCAATCAGACAAGAAGGGAAGATAAATTAATGTATAGTTTGCACATTTGCCGAATGACTAAATCAGTATTTTTTCACTTTTTCCAGTCAAGTGGGCCTTTATTTAATGCATAACCTGTTTAGGACCCTCTTCCCTTGTCAGTGAAATGAACCCTGTGACCATAATTCTAAATTCTGTGGTGCAGTCATGTGTGTTTTAGGAGGTTGCAGGTGTGACCTTGGGGGATTATGGTATAAGCAGAACCAGGATTTAGACATTTTATTTTATTTTAGGAGATAACAAGATTTTAAATACCCTGTGTCTTCTAATTGCCTTTCACGACCCTTTGGAGTTGCAATCAACTGGCTGAGAAAAGCAGCACTAAATAAATCGAATTTTGACTTATCAGAATTAAATTCTCGAGGCCTTTCTCAAGGATGGTGTGTTTTTCCACATTTTAAGTAGGGAAAATGTTGCTAGAGGAGCAAAACAGCCATATTAATGATGGCAGTGAAATCTTGCTCCTTTGAAGCAGGTGGGTTGGGGTCACTGTTGTTTTCTAAACAGCCTTTGCTCTCACTCCTCATCATCCCCCTGGTGTGTGGCTGATTCCAGCACCTCAGTTGTGACAATAAATCCATGTGGGATGATTCCAGCTGGAGCTGGGCAAGGAGGGAGTGACTGTGGGTTATTGCAACACTTTGTTGTGCCTTGCTGTGTCCTCTTGTCCCCACGTGTGGCCTTGTGGGAGCACCTGCAGCAGGGCCTGTGCCTTTCTGGTGGGATAAAACATTGGATATTCGTCAGTGTTTTTCCACTGGAATGGCTTCTCTTCCAAGCCCTTGAGCCATTCTCAAGGATTTTTCATTCTTTCAAAATGAGCAGTCCAGAAAAAAAGGGTTCCTTCATATTCACCCACCTTCTTTAAGGGCAAGTGCCACTTTCACAGGGTGGGAAATATTCAGTTGTGACAAAATACGGGAACTCTGTTGGCTCTGGAATTTAATTCCTTTGGCCTCTCAAAGTAGACCATGGTTGTCCTGCTCATTTTGAATGAGAATGGTCCTTCCTCACCCTTTAAAAAGGCCATTCTGTCCATTCCCAGGTAATCATCTGAGATCACATTCAGAGGTCTGAAGAGTATATTATTTTTTCAAGAATCCAGTAGCATTAGAATTTATCTTCCAGTAGGAAACTGTCATTTTAAGTGCAGAGATACAAATAGCATTCCTTTTTTTTTTTATAAAGATAACTTATCTAATACTATAATGCCAACATCAAATAAATCTGGGGATGAAATAAGGGGTTACATAAATTCACTCAGCTATCAATGAAATACCTGTGATAATACTCATACGTTTATTGTACATCAAAAAGCACTTTCCACACACACACATCGTGTATACCCAGAATTTCCTGACTGAAGACAAAGAAAGCAAAGGGGTTTTAAAGGAAGAATTGCAAATAATGAGGAATCATACAGCTGACTTATATAAATACATGAGCAAATACATGTTGATTGCTACTCCATGCTGATAAATGCAGCCTATTGAAAGCTGGGAGAAGGGAAAAAATGTCTGCTAAACGTTCCAGTGCTGCTGAATACTAACCAGGAAAGAGATTTCAACTTTATTGTTGGGAAATCCCCCAAGCCTTTGCTGTGGGGCTTCAATAGGCAGCTGTGCCACACGTAGGACAAACAGAACCCTCTGCAAAGAAATAAACCCCTGACAAAGGAGCTGGGGCTGCAAACCAACAGATCCCTGGGCTAAAGATACTCCTGCCCTAAATGTATTGATACAATTGCTATTGTGCTGCTGAAATTCCTATTTTTAGAACAAGCTGATTGAAATAAGTTATAAAATAAAAGTGCCAATAACAGGCTGTAAGGGGGTTGTTAATCTTTGGAAACAGATCTCGTGCTTGAGAAACGGATTTGAAAATATCTAGCAAAAAGCTGGATGAGCAGGTAGAGTTAGAAAACTGGTTGTCAAGGGGAGAATAGATGCCTTCACCTGATTTTGTTTCACTCAAAGTGATAATATCTGCAAAAAAAGATATCGCTGGATATCCCAACTGGATGCCACAGTTATCAGTGGGCAGGTGATAACATCAAGCAGTAGAGTACTAAATCATAATTGCACTTATTGTATAAATGTCTGCCTTTCTACAAGGTTTTCAATAATATCCCTTTTGCAGGCTTTTGGATATTTAGTGATTATTCAGATTATAATCTTAGAAGCATGGCCGGATCAAATGTGTTCTGGCAATGTTAATTAAAATATTTGAAAAGCTTTCATTTATTTATTTCAGTCACCTGCTAAGGTTAGTGACTCCATTTAGTGAGAAGTAAAAAAAGCTCCTTTTGAGACTTCTGGTATGGGAAAAGGAGTGAGTGGAATAAATCTTTCCCTCAAGGAGGAAATCCAGCACTTCAGAATGTAATACCACGGGTGAGGAAATGCTCAGTGTACACACAACAGCCCTGATATTTTCCCAGTAAATGTTTTAACACGTTGGATAGTTTAAAAGTTTAAGCCATTTTCAAAGTTTTGGCTGTTTGCTGGCTTGAAAACCTGCATTAAAGGGGATTCAGGAGGAGAGAATTGCATCTGGGAGGAGAAGCCACAAAGGGAAGATGCTGCAGTTGGGTGTGTCCAAGCTCTGAAGGTGCAGGTCCATGTCCCTGCAGTGTCACTGTTTTCCTGAGCCCCCCTGAGCACAGTTGGTCCCTCTGAGCTCCAGCTCTGTGCCCGTGGGGATGGAAGTTGTGCCCTGTCTTGAAGCTTCATTAGAAAGCAAAGCACAGACTGTGAAGCCCCTCTGGGATGGCCAAATAGAATCACAGAATGGTTTGGGTTGGAAGGACCTTAAAGCCAATCCAGTCCCACCCCCCTGCCATGGGCAGGGACACCTTCCACCAGCCCAGGTTGCTCCAAGCCCCGTCCAACCTGGCCTTGGACACTTCCAGGGATGGGGCAACCACAGCTTCTCTGGGCAACCTGTGCCAGGGCCTCCCCACCCTCCCAGGCAGGAATTTCTCCCTCATATCCCATCTAACTCTGCCCTCTGCCAAACTGAAGCCATTCTCCCTTGTCCTGTCACTCCATACCCTTGTCCAAAACCCCTCTCTGACTCTCTTGGAACCCTTTTAGTCACAGTTTTACAAGCACATGATATATTGACTTTCTTTCTTGGAATACACTTCACAAGATGACAAACATGTAATAATGTCAGTTTAGCAGCACAGTTTTGCCATTTTTTATGAAGATTAGCAAACACAAGCTGAAGGAGTGTTCCTTCAGTGAGGGAGAAAGTGTTCCTTTGGTGAAAAACAGACTCACTCTTTTCAAGCTTTCTGTGCTCCTGGATCCAATATGAGAATAATACCTATAAACACACAGAAGAGGAGGGAGCAGCAGTGTGGAAATTAGTCTATTGTAATGGGGAAATTATAAGAAATGTAGCTGTTCTTGCTTTCCCTACTGATCCCAACCTTCAGATGCCTCTAAATTGAATTGTAAAATAACGATCTCCTTTTCTATTTTCTACTAAGCCACATAGTTAATCTCTGATACAAAAATACATCAAGGATACACATAATTAGGAAAAAAACTATTATTAAAATAGAGAACGCCTCAAACCGAAAGGTTTCCATAATTTCCAGTGCATATTTGAACCCAGATCTAAATTCTCTGCCTGGGTCTGCCTATGTCTAATCCTTTTGTTTATAACCTGATTTTCAGGGGGAAAATCAGACTATGGTCTTAACAGGAACATTCGTCTGTTGCAGCAACACACACACTGAAATAATCTGAAACAGCCTGTCTGCTTCAGCTTTTTTAAGCTTATGATTATTTTTTTGCTGATGATTTCCAATGGCAGCAGAGTAAGAACAGCAGACAGGCCTGGGAAAGGATCGTCACCGTTATCAACAGCACTCAGTGCCAGACTGTTAAATATAACAGAGCTCCTGAGCTCGGGAGCACCAACCACCAGGAGAAATGGTAATAACTTTAATTAAAGTTGTCCTGTTATTGGGGATTTCCATGGCTTTAATAAGGTCACTGGTGTCACAGCCATGTACGTATTTTAAATTTCTGGGTTTCTCAGCCAAAGCAAACCTGGCATTTCAGCACATTGTCAACCTGTGTGACATCATAATTCCTTTGAAACAGGAGTTGTTTATTTAAGTTGCAGTTGCATGTCCAGGCTCTGCACCATGAGGCTGCAGTGTTGTCCCTTCTGCTCACCAGGGACCAGTTCTGACCCGATTGCAGATGGCAGGTTGTGCCATCCACTGTCTCTGTCCTCTGGTGCCCTGAAGACATGCAAATGTGAAAAAAATGCAAGGGACGTCTCCTTTGTATAAAAATCAGTGTTATGCATGATATATAATTACCTTTTCTTCCAAATTGCCTTTTTTTTTTCCCTAATGTACCCTCTTTCTCTCCTGCATCTCCTGCCACCAGGTCAAAAATAAAACTAAGGGGGGGGGAAAAAAAGACTGACAACAAAGAATTATTCTGAGACTTTTGAGAGAAACCAGGATATTTATGGATTTATTGTATTCCCTATGATAACAAGTTTCAGAGATGTTAGTACACTGTCAAATATTTTTCAAGGTTAACAGTTTAGGGATACAATTATGTTGCAAGTTGTCTGCAAGATTAATTAATGGCATTTCAGAGATATGGGAGAAAAATTGTTCCAGGAGCTCTTAGAGTGTGAGTAATCCCAACTCGAGCAGTAGTTCCCCTTCATTTTATTCCTCTTCAAAGAATGTATTCCCATGTTTAAGGCATACTCAGAAGCAGATAAAATGTGCATGTTTGGGCTGAGGCAAGCAGTGATGGGGAGGTAATTCTAAAAACAACCCCTACAGTCACAACTGGAGCAGGGATGACCCTTCAAGAAAGGATATTTTAAATAAATATTTTCCTGAGGCAGAAAATACCAAAAGATCCCATAGAGGCAAGGAAGGTAAAGGTGAGAGTCAGGCTTAGGGGAGCTGCCCTTGACATCAATAGTCACTGGGCAGGCAGTGGGTGGGCAATGGGGACCTTATTGTCCAGCACTGATAGCAAATTTATTGGGCCACTTAATAAAAAGTCAGGGATTGTTTGTGTAAATAATTGCAAAGTCTGAGGGCTGTGAATATGAGAGATCCTAAATAAAAGGAAAAAAACCCACCAGCAACCCAGCTCTTTAATCAAAGCCCTGCAACCCATACACATATCTATGCATCTATCTATAATCTGATATTATTTTTAATCCTTTTTTTAAATCCCAGGCACTAATGAGGGATAATGCTGGATTGAGGAGGGCCAAAGAGATTTATTGATACAAACTCAGAGGCGTCGCTGTAAATCAGGACAGTGAAGTATCCACTGCTGGCTTATGTTCTCTTCCTGCAAAGGGACAGGGATGAATGAACAAGTGTCTGAATGAATGACTGAATAGATGAATGAATGAAAGAATGAATGC
Organism: Manacus vitellinus; assembly: GCF_001715985.3. Taxonomy (NCBI): domain Eukaryota; kingdom Metazoa; phylum Chordata; class Aves; order Passeriformes; family Pipridae; genus Manacus; species Manacus vitellinus. Next base: position 3,008,546 of record NW_021940571.1, read on the forward strand.
ATAATCAAATAAATACATTAAAATACATTGCCAACTTGCTCACATAGCAAGGGAGCTCTTCGGGGCCTTTGTAAAAATACAGGCAGCAGTGTCCTCGCTCCTATTAGAAATTAAAATCTGCTTAGCCCAATCCCTCTGGGTGTTTAATTTTTACTGAAGGTCAAAAGGTGCTTTGCATTAGGAAAAAATGCAGGCCCATGTAAGTCCCCTCAGTGATGAGGAGCACCAGGACCCCACTGCCTGTCAGGGCTGGCCATGGGCAGAGGGACCCCAGAGGTCCCCAGGGCCACCACACCCCTGACACAGCAGCTCAGTCCCCGTGGAGGACAGATTTTGTACAATCATCAGCCTGTTTCCCTCCTCCCTGCAGTGCTGAAGGCCCTCTCCTCCCTGCTGGCCACAAGGCCAACCTGCATTTTGTGGAATCATGGAATTATGGAATCAGAGAATCATGAAATCATTTAGTTTGGCAAAGACCCGTAAGGTCATCAAATCCAGTTATTTAGGTCGACAAAGACCCTTAAAATCATCAAGTCCAGCCATTCCCACAGCACTGCCAAGCCCACCACTAAACCCATGTCCCCAAGTGCCACATCCACGGATCTCTTAAATCCCTCCAGGAATGGTTATTTTACCACTGCCCTGAGCAACCTGTGCCTGGGATGGACAACCCTTTCTGTGAAGAAATTTTTCCTGGTATCCAAGTTAAACCTCCTCTGGCACAACTTGAGGCCGTTTCCTCTTGTCCTAACGAAGGGCAAGCTTTGTGATGCCTCTTTGGAATTCAGTCTTAGGCTTGCATGCCATGTATCAAGGTGGCATCTTGTTCTGGGCGAGGGTGAGAAGGACAGGTGGTGGGAGCCTGACAGGTACCCAGTGACAGTTGTAGGCTTTCCATCAGGAGGTTCCAGGTACACAAAGGACTTGCCAAATTCCTCTACCAGCTCCAGCTTGCAGAAACCACCTCTTTGGCTTCATGGGACCAGTTTTATTCCTTTTGAAGAGACTGTGGTGATCCAAATTTAATTTTTTTTTTTTTTTTTGTGAAATCCATCTCTGTTTTGAACTCTGTGACATGATTAGTGAAGTTCACTTGCATTTCAATCCCATTCCCTCTTCTGTAACGAAGTCCTGGAGGATGAACCTCTTCTAGCTTGAGATGAAGGTCCTCCAAATGAGAAGAACAGAGCTCTGGCTGCCAATTTAATTAGCTTTCACGCATTCACACACAGATGGAAGGACTTTTGGAAGGAGAGAATATATTCAAAATGAATAAATGACTTCATTTTTTAAATAACTAAACCAGCAGTTTTATTTCCCACTGCTAATATTTCTGTCAGTCAGGTCAAGGATAATGAACCAAAATTCTACAAGGGGTCACCCAAACCTTGGCTTTTCTTATTGCAAATGTTCCCATTCATAAAACCTACATCTGCAAGTACAAAATCAACAGTTAAATGTTTGCCTTTTCTGTGTCCATATTTCTCCAAGGAGAGATGATTTTTACCCAGCTTTCACTTACAACATTCTGTTGAAGTTTTCGAAGGAAAAAACAAGTCTTTTAAACTTTGTTCCTGTTATTGTTTTTACCTGTGGGTAAATATGTTCTTTGCTGTTAATAGATCCTGTGTTTTCCTTCCATTATAAGAACTTTTTCCATATGTGTCTCCAGTCATAGTTTAGATTATATTCTGTTTCTCACAATTTTTGTGAGTTAATTTTTGCCTTTTGTTGAAAAGAAAAACCACAAAAAACCCAAACCAAACCAAACAAAAAAAATCAAAAAAAGAAAACAAACAAACAAACAAAAAACACCAAAAAAACCCAAAACAAACCAAAACACATATACACAAAAAAAATCCAAAAAACCCCAACCAACTAACCAAAAAACCCCCAAAACAAAAAGCCAGCCCTTTAAGGGAACATGGTTCTGAAATAAAGGAAAATGAACAAAGCAGTTATTTTGGAAACTGTTATAGATGCACAGACAGCAAAGTTCAACGTGCTTTAGCAGGACCCAGGTTGCATGTTTTAAAAATTGCTTCCAGCAGATGAAATAAGCACTAAAAGCAGGTGTTTACTCCAAAAGCTGCAGCAATGTTTTCTGTCATGTCCCATTAAATCATGTGAGCTGCATCTTGCTGTTACACCACATCATGGACGCACGTGTGGTGAACCCAAAGTGGAGTAACATGATGTGACAGACAACATTTAGCACAAATATTCACTTATTTGACTCAGATCCTTGCTATCAGCTCGAATCAGGGAGCGTGGCCCCAAATGGAGCTGACAGATGGATGTGAACTCACCAAGGAACAGCTTCCAATGTAAACCTGGAAGTTCCTTGTTGTGTACCTGGTGCTGGTCCTGTTGGTGGTTGTTGCTCCTCTTTTTCAGCATTTCCTTCCCTGCTGGGAGTAGTGGGACCAGTTGGTTGTCATTTATTTTGACATAACTCGTGGCTTTCACATGAGGGATTAATCACATACTTGGTACAGAAGGGCTGTCAACTGACAGTTGATGGAATCGCTGTAAACAGTTTTAAATGAGCCAAATTGTGAACTGCACAAGAAAGTGTTTGGCCTCTGTATTTATGTTTAGAGAAGGACTATTTTAGGTAGCAAGAAGCTTATCCCTGAAGGCACCTGTATTTTGTAGTGTGGCAAAGTCATTTTGACTAACTCAAAAATATTGAGGTTTTGTTATTGCTCTTGGAGCAACTATTTCATGGTAATACTTCTAAAAAAGTTTAGGAAATAAGCACATGTTCACAAAGACAAGAAATCAAGCAGGAGCCAGGCAGCTGAGGTGCAGACCTTGTCATACAAGGATTTATATAAATATCAGTCCTGACCTAGATGACCATTTCCAACCCATGGGGCAGGTCTTGGACATCTCCAGAACCATGGTGTGTTTTGGCACAATTTGTCCTGACAGAAATTAGGATGAGAGAACCTCATTCCAGGTATCAAGGAGGGCTTCAGGGCTACTAATGAAGGTAGTTCAAGGGCATAAGGCCTGGCTGCTGAAGTATGAACAAATTTACATGTGGATTTGAAGTCTCTCTTTCTTATGGTGATGGAGCCAGAGACGTGGACCAAGCTGCCCAGTGATTCCCTGTATCCCACCAGTATGGATATTTAATGGTAGACACAGCTCCAGAGGAAAGAACAAGAAGACAGCCAAGACTTTGCAGGAGTCTGAAAAGAAAGCTATAAATGTCAAAATACAAGATTGTATTAAGGTAGTAATTCATAGGGTAGAATATCCTGAATTGGAAGTGACTCATAAGGATTATCCAGTCCAACTCCGGGCCCTGCCCAGCACCACTCCAAAAATTCCACCCTGTCCCTGAGAGCATTGTCCAAATGCTTCTTTAGCTCTGTGAGTCTTGGGGCTGTGACCACTGCCCTGGGGAACCTGTTCAGTGCCCAACCACCCTCTGGTGGAACAACCTTTTCCTAATATCCAACCTACGGATAATGTACCTTGTGAAAATTCAGTACAGGTAATTCAACCTACGCAAAAGAAGAAGAAAAAAGGAACACCAATAAGTTTCCTTTGGTCTGTGCCATCTTAGCCAAAGCTGTTGGCATGTGTTATATCTGAGGAACGAACTCGGCCTGGCTCCTGGGAAGTTTGGGAAGCAGGCCTGTTTCCATCCCACAACGCCGCGAATCCCTGCCCCACGCCCGCTCCCGGACCGCCCCCACCGCGTCCTTTGTTGCTGACGCGTACTCTCAGGAACCTCATGGAGCTCCCCTGCCCTCGGCAGTCCTGGAATTTGGATCGTGGATCTGCATCCAGCACTCAGCAGTTCCTGCTGCCCTGTTCACAAGCCAAGCGTGGGTTGTGGCTCCACAGGGACGCAGAGGGGAGGCCCCGGCACCACAAGGCTCCCCAAAACACACTGTGATGGCAGGATGGGAGGCTTGCCCAGCAGCCAAGGGGAGCTGAGATGAATAAATCATTAGCCAAAAGGTAAGTGACTTCACAAATTTTGCTCTTTTGTGAAGCAAACCCAAAAAAGTCCAATACCCAAAGATCCCATGTCCACGATGCGAAGCTGCTGAGCAGGGAGGAGCCCCCACAGGCTCCTGGTTCTGCAGCACTGGCACATCCCTCCTGCTCAGGCTGGCTGTGAGCCTTTACCAGCCATTTACTGAAGTGCCAGAACATGTAAAAAAATGCTGCTTCTTGCTCCTGGTCACACCAACCCCTCCAGCAGCTTTTGAGGAAAGGTTTCTGCCCCTCTGCCCAGGCAAAGGCATCATGCCTTGTGCTGGCTTTGGAGTCTGGTGTGCCAAGGTGGAAAGAAATCCTTGGAGCAACTGTGCTGTTCTCTTCATACCTGATGAAAAATAATAAAAGAGTGATTAAACAATTAATACTGGGTGTTGCTTAACAGTTGCTAAGAGGTTTACTCAGTAATATTCTAAAGCTTTTTTTCCTCTAATTTAGGAATAAAACAGACATAATTGAACATGCTATTCTGAAGCTCCAAATTACACTCTGAAGAGAATCGAAGGAAACACATTTCTTTGATTTGAATATTTTTCTCATTAACAGGAGGCTCAGAGTAAAGCAAAAATATTTGATGCACAGAGCCTGTGGCGGCATCGAGTTAACAGTGGTGTGCTCCTGCTTTTTACCTCATGTTTACTAATCAATCCAAAAAGAAAGGTCACATCTTTCATCACAAAATGGAAACTTTTTGACAAGAAACAATTGGGATTTCAGCGTTCCCTTTGAAGTGGGTTTCAGTGTGGGGACTGAGAGCCCAAAACAGTGGGATTAGACAACCAAGCAGAGCTGTGCCCTTGAGATGTTGGGCACCACATACTCTAAGGCACTCTCAGGTGTATCAAGGTATCATGCTGCTCTAAAACAGGGGTATCTAAGCCCAAGTTGTTTGGAGAAGAGAATAAATAATGTCTGGGTGGGTGTTGGTGGGAAGTTTTGGCTCAGACAACAATGTCAGGGTTGAGATACTGCTGCATGTCCGGGTCAGGGTGCTGCAGGACGAGCCAGCCTGAAGGTGTAAGAGCCACAGCCACCTGCAGAGGGTTAAACCATGTTCCTCCTCTGTGGAGTCTTCTCTCTTTTATCTCCCTTGTGCCTGTACCACAGCCCTATAGTTCTATTCTTTCCCTGTTTGTTTTTTTTTTAAAGACCCACATTTTGAGAAAGTGAATTTTCTTGGCAGTTGGGAAAAAAAAGACTGTTTTCCCAGGTAGAAAATACAGAAGTTCCACAACCAAAATACTCTCCGGGTAATTTCCCTTTCCCATTTCTTCTGCTCCAAGGGGAGGAGCAACCCTTCTGGGTAAGGGAATTTCTGCCTCTCTGGGAGCAGTTCCCACCCATCCCTGGGTGCAGGTGGGAGCTGGACCAGGGCTTGCCAGCAGAAGTGGCTGGATCACACTGCTCAGAGCTCACCTTCACTATCCCCTGGGATCTCCTGCAAGTTACAGTCATGCCCTAGAGACAATTGAGGTGAAATCAGAGAAGTGACCATGAAATATCACTGGTTCTGTTGTTCTTCCTTCCCCTCCACTGGTTGCACAGCCATCAGCCACCTCCAAGGAGTCTCCCAGGTCGTGACAACCACAGGACACAGACTTACCCCTGGCCAGGACTTACACCCTCAGCCTCCTGGGGAAATGGTTAGTATGAAAAGATGCCCACGTTGCCTGCAGCTGTAGCACATATTGACACACACAGAAGTGAGATAAATTTGAGTTCTGGGCATCATTAGCTCAATTGAAACTGTGATTTTTTAGCTCAGACCTACAGGCCACTGTGGAGAAGAGTAATCATAAGACGGAAACGAGTTCCCTAGTTAAAAATTAATTCCCTAGACTAAAAATATAATCAAACGGTGTCTACAGTACTTTATGAAGAGCTGGGAGGATAATAAAATTTAAAGCAGTGCAACATTTGCATTTTGTTCCTTTCTCTCCATATTTTTCCATAGACTTCCTTTCTGTGTGCTTGTTAATCATATGCACTGCTACAGTCCTGGCATTTTAAGATCTCTGTTCACATCAAGACTGAAAGGAAACTAATTACAATCACATTTCAGGCTGGTTGTTCAAAGCTCGTACGGCGCCGGCTACAGCACAGGAGCCTTGACCTTTATTTGTAAGCATGGAAATAAGGTAAAGATGAAAGATTGGTTTTCCTCCAGCTCATACTCAGGGATCAGGAGGCCCTCCGGAGCAGCAGGGATGTGGCAAACCTCGCTCCTCGCCTCCTCTCCCGTGTTGGCAGCAGAGGCCAGTAGTGCTATGCAGAAGCTGTGCTCCACTGCAGAGAGGTGAAGGAGAGCTTCACGTTATTTTACAGCTCCCCCTCGGGCTGGAAGAACTCGGGAAGAATTAGAAGCCCACAGGAGTCTGTCTTTTTGACCCCCATCCACAGCTTGGTTTGCAGTGCCTGGTGCTCAGATGATGGAGGTGCCTGTTACCTGCTGGTGAGAGCTGCTGGCAGTGCTACAGCCTCTTTTACCACTCATGTTAGGGCTTAATAACACTAATAGGATCTAGGAGGATGCAGCAGGGCAGAACAAGGCCCCTCAAACCTGAGGGAGTGCTGGTAATCCTAAAGCTATCCCTGATTTCATTCAGTGTGGATGCATAGAGAACACGTTGAGTGGCAGAGTTACACAGTGGGCTTCACTCTCTCCACTGTGCCCCTAAATTTTCCAAGCTATAATTGTAATAAATTTGTGCTATGCTCAAAATAAGCTGAGAGGTATTTACACAAATGGGGTTCAGCCCAGGAGCTGCTGCTGTGGTGGTGTTTTCACCAAATACTCCTTTCAGGATCACTACCAGTTTTTCAAAGCTGTACCACGGCAAGAGCCGACCCCAGAGGATCTCCTGAGCTTCCATCCTCCCTGGATTATCACAGCTCTGCACTGGAACCAGCTCACTGAGGAAAAGTTCTCCATCCCTGAACCAAAACAATTCCATTCTCCACTTGTGTTCCACGCTGTGTTTACCCTGCACAGTCATTGCATTTGCCAGGCTCCATGTTCATCACTGCTGGAGCCCCGAGGTTCAGTGGCTTTATTGGCAGGATCTGCCAGGTAATTTGTACCTCCTGGTTGGAAAAGCTCTATTTAGGGCATTAAGCAGTGAAAGAAGGGAAAAACTCATCTCACACCCAACACAGAGCCCTGCTGCAGGCAGAGGACCACGCTTTCCTGGTCCATGCTGAGGACACAGACCTTGGAGTGGATGATCCTGGGACCCTGGATGCCACTCCAACCAAGAAGCAAAGATGATTTCACAATACTTTTGTCATGTGTTCTCCTTCTGCCTACATCCTTCAAAGCAAAAATTTACTCAGGCAAATATTTACAGAAACTAAAGAAAAAAAACAGACCCGTGCTATAGACACTGCTGCAGTGAACTTCTAATTACAATCCACAAAGTGGTTATGAATAAATTTATCTATTATTTGTGTAGTTCTAGCACTGCATACGCTTTGCCTTGTACCATTACATGCTGAAGGAAACAATATGCAGCATGAAAATGAAAACAATTTGACTTAATTATTTACACCATTACCGCTGCTTTGAATGAGGCCTTCCATTTCTTCGGGATTTTGTAAAATTTAGCTGCTAATTATGCTTGCTTAATTAATTTTATTTATCTGCCACTACAATAAGATCAAAATAAAACAAACAAAAAAAACCCCCACAACCCTACCAGAATGCAAAGCACAGGCTGTGTCCCCTCACTGTAAATGTTGCTTTTAAGCCTTCATGATAAAAATGTAGTATTTTGTACTGTTTCATTTCAAGCGTATCTGGCCACGCTCCAGTACTATTTAAGTGTAAACAGGAAAAGCCTTGGAGGACAAGTAATCATACTCAAATGACACAAAGATCATTACAATAATGTTCCAAAAACATGGCAAAATTAGACATTGCAAAACTGTTTTCTTCTCTGAAGTGTTTCACCAGATGGTGAAGAGTGCTGAAACCGTAGATCCGAGAGGGGAGGAAAAACATCCCCGCAGTTTCCTCCGTGCAGGATGCTCAGCTCCCATCCCAGCTTGTCTGAAGTGGCATCTCCCACCTTGCCTCCATCAAACCTTCAAGCTGGAGATGCCATCAAGGTGTTGGAGAGCAGCTCAGTGTTGAATCACAGCCTGGGAAATCCCCGCTTTGTTCCGTTCAAGTCGTGGACCGGATTTATTCCGGGATGAGAACAAACGAGCGTGTCAGCAGAAGTTATTGTGGTAATTTGTGAAAACTCTTAATGAGATATTTTCAGAGCTCATAAAAAGGAAGAGCTATGTCATTGAATTACTGCACAATAAGTGCATTTTGATACAGGAAAAGAGTTGGGCTTTTATCAGAAATGGCACTGCGTGAGTGGGGATGTGTCAGTGGGTATTTAAAGGGGTCTGACAAGGGTCTAACAACCATTTCAGAAAGTCAGGGCTGCTTCATATAAATGGGGACATGTTTCTGTGTGTTGCTGCTCTGTGAAATGGCCACAAGTGAGGTGACTGCACCTTTATCACTAAATACGTTCCTTAAGGACTTGACAAAATTTCTTTCTACATGACTTGCTGCACCTTCAAATGTCATCAGCTTTTTCCTTGCTTTGTTGTTAAAAATGTCTTAGAAATATCTAGAGGATTTTGATTACTCATTAAAGTAACATCTAATTTTGTTACTTAGATATTGATAGGAAATCCTTCTCTCATGGCTAGGGGTTTCTGCTTTTAGGAGTATTGGTGAACCCCAAGTATCTGCCATCCATCCATCCATCCCGTCCCGAACCTCCAACCTCTGTTAATATATATTTTGGAGAATCTATAAATGAACAAGGTGAAGTGTTTGGAGTTCCTGAAATCACTAGTGGTTTCTGCTAACCCAATCCTAACTCCCTATGGAAAAGCCTGTCATGTCCTAGGAGACAGGAGAGTCACAGTGGGGACAGGAGCTGTGCTCTGGAGGCTGGAGGAGAAGATTTCTCATCAGCTGAACACAAGCAACTGGACTGAAAGATGATGAAGAGGGTGTAAATGTACTTCCAAGCCCTCCACCTTCCAGAAATGTTGGGTTTCTCAATAATTTCCTTGAGAATGTATGTGACAAATGCAGATCCACAGGAAAACTCATCCTTCTTCGCTGAAAGAGCCTGAAATGGAAGGTGACTTCATTCCCGACTGGCAGTCATTCCAGTTCCATACTGAGCAAGGAAACAGCCTCTTATTCAGCATATTACAAATATTTTTGAACTGAATATTCATCATGTCCAAAGAATGACCTGCAGGCTGCCTTCAGTGTGCTTCCTTCACCCAGAGGTAGCAATAAAAATCAAGTAAAAATCCCACCATTTTCCATCTATCCCCATTCAAGGAACATTTGGAAGTGGGGCTTGCAAATGGAAAAGGGTGAATATAACATTAGGAATCCAGTTTATCAGCTTGCATCCAGCTCATCTGCTTAAGTGAAAAGCTTGTTCATGGATGGGTTCCACCAGCCTGTGTTCAATGAAGGGCTGATTTTAACGCATTTCCTTGGGGACAGGTGACCATTTGCTGAGCAGACATTAACTACCATCCCAACAATCCCCCTCTGATGTCATGGGATGCAAAATGTCTCACAATCCTAAAAACTAACTGTGATCTGAGCTTGCACTGATCCCATGTTCTTCCCAAGCTAAACAACTTGGGAGAACCAGGTCTCAGGGACACTAAGCCTCAGTTTCCAATCTGTAAAATAGCAATGAAGGACTTTGGTAAAAAATTATTGTATTTTTCCCTGACATGAGTTGTCCTCTTTTTAAAAGGACTCTTCTAGCAACACCAAATCTTTCTGAAAACTTGATTCACCAAAAAACCCACTTTACAATAATTGGTAACCTCTCTGTCTTCAACAAGGCCAAGATTTTATTCTCACGTCTGAGCTTAATTATGTTTTCAGAACCGTGTCATGGAGGCTTAGATGAAATTCTTGCTTTGTGTGCAAGAAAGTCACTCCACATTTGCATTTGCTTTGACAAGAACCACTGATCTCAGCCAACATGGAGCACTCAGAATTGGCAGTGCTCCAGTTGGACATCTATTTTACATTCTACCTAAATTCTAGGCAAGATCTCATCCCTTACATTGAAACGCTGATATCTTCAAGGGAGGGAATAAAGCCTGATATATCAAAATGAAATCCTGCTGCCGAGTGCAAAGCTCCATCTCTAGCAACCAGCAGAGGTTGCTCTGATGTTAATCATTAATCATGGAGCTTATTTTCGGTGATAAAACCCGTGAAGGAAATCAAACACAGATATTGAGATGATTAAATGATCTGTGAGCAAGAATGACATGGAATGTGCTGTGGGTGGGTAGGTTGTGAAGCAGCAATCCCTGGTCCATATCTTCTGGACAACCAGCTGCCCACGGGGTTTTCCAGCATCATGTTGTGACCAGGTGGGCTCCAGGAACAACAGAGCATGGCCAACACATCCTGCCTCCCATGAGATGCTGAGAACTGGGATTCTTCTAGGATATAAATTCTATCACACCGGGCCTTAAAAATTCAGCAGTTCTGCTAATTTTAATTGATATTTGAATGGAAATAAAAGAAACAGATTCTTTGCCCTTACTTAGCAAACAGGATTTTTTTTTTCTTTCCCAGTTATTAATTTCCTTAAATGTAAAGTGACATTTAAAATGAAAACAGTTTATTGCTTGCCAGGAGCAAAGCCAGCCTAATTTAAGAAATTCAGAATCAAAGCTTTTGAAGCATATCAGGGCATGTTTATAAAACAATTATCATTGCAAACGTTCTCTCTGCTCAATGCAGCCTCTTCAGGCCACCTCCAAAAGCCTGAAACTTCATCCCCAGTCTTCCCCACCCAGAAATGTTTCATCACTTGCATAAAATCAGGTCATCCCTGGATTGCACCTTCCCTTCGTCGACCCAGGCGTTCGATCCCAAATCAAACCAACCTGGAACTATTCGATGCCGAAAGAAAAATGAACTTGGTGCTTAAAATTAAGTGGTAGGCTCATTATTAAGAACTGACAGCAGACAAAGGAGTGCAGTGACCTCTCCAACAGAGCATTTAAATCTTTGCACAACATGCTCTGCTTGTGCGAGGCTGGTTTCACAAACAACAGCTGTGGAGTTCGTTAACATATGAATCCCCTTGAGGTAATTTGGAGGAGCCAAATGTGCTAAACTAAACACCTCATTAAAACAGTACTTTAAAAAAAAAACAAAACAAAACAATATAAAACAAAACCCCCGACCAAACCCCAAACTAATTTCACATTCCACTTTCACCTGTGGAGGTTCTGTCATACGGAATTTATTCGTCTGGTGTGGCTGCAAATAGGGGGAGGTTAAAAAATCAGTGATACTGGCTTTTCTCTGCTGAGATGCACTCGAGACTAAAGTGTCTTTGAAGTGTAGCCTGCCACAAAGAAGCAATTAACTGAGGACAATAATGTTTTCTTTTGCTCCCTGTTACTAAGCACAGGCCAGGGGATTGTACTGAAATATGCAGGACCTCCTTTCTCCTGAGTCGGGGAGCGAATGGACACAACCCAAGGGACCCTTTCCTGCAGGTCTTGGATGGGGCCAATCAGAGGCACACATAAGTGGCCCTGGGGTCACTGTGCCCTCCAGGAGGACCTGGCAGGAGATTTTGAGGGAAGTTCTCCCTAACAAACACTGCTGCAAGTCCAGGTGACCACATACAAGAGGTACAGTCTGAAGGCACTGGAAGAAACACCTCTCCTTGGTCCTCAAGGTTACAGAGGGCTTAGATGCCTTGATCAGATTTTACCACCAAGAATAGCTGCTTACCATCCCTTTTTATTTCACCCTTTTTCATATGAGTTATATAATTCTGCCTGTAAAGAGGTTCACAAGCTCCTTGGTGCTGCTACTAAAAATCCCTCCTGGAAAACATCTCCTGCCCAGGTAATGCTGCTCAGTGAAGCTTGAATGGCTTCAAAACCACACAGAAATTCACACTTCTCCGAAAAAACATGTTTTCTTCTATATCTCCAGCTGAATTTGTTGATGACTGGAAGGAAGGATGTGACAGACATGTGTTTCTGATGCTCCACAAGAAATTTTACAATAGTAAAAAAGCAATAATAAGATCGATCCCTATAACTGCCTCCAAAATATATAAATCAGTCACCCCTCTTTTTTTTACCAATGATTTACTATCTGCATCAAGAGCATTTTTAAGAGATGCTCATAGAATTGAATTCCTAAATGGGACTGCAAGCCTTTTTAAAATGTAGATGTAGTTTTGGATTTTGATAATGTTCTGAGAGGCAAATGACTTTTTTTCCCCTATAGTCTTAGTCTTAGGAACCAACAGACCTTTTTCCTTTAGGAAATTGTGGTACAAAGCTGTACTGGATGACTCAAATGAAAGGATGCCAGGTTAGAGCTATTGGATTTTTCTGTTGTTTTCCCCCAAAAATTTTATATTTCCTGTATCAGAAAAGACACCAACCTAAATAGCAATGATAATTTGGAACTTCCATAAGAAACATTTAACATGGATAAAACCAATAGTTGTGTATCACCAAGGTACTTAGGCATGGTCCATAGTTTTTATTTTCCCTTTTAAAGCCTTGAATAAAGGCTTAATAAGGAAGCTTAGGCAAGCAACTTGCTTTTTGGGAGATGAAGAAAAAAACCTCCCATGCCTGCTATCTTATTTTTGTTCAATTTAAAGCATAACTTTATAACATGGTGGAATTTCCTCAAGGTTTTGTAAATACTCTTCTGAATTCCTCCCAGGTATTAGTATGTCATCCAAAACCCAGAAAATACTATTTATTCTCTGCAGGATTCAATCCATTCATCTTTGAAATCCTGCAGGTAACTGGCTCCCCCCAGGGTAATCTTTCCTACTTCAATAGGCACGAACGTGTGAGTTCAGTCAGAATTAGTATGTTTTTAAAATTCGGATTCCTATGTTGCTGCCAGGCTTTGGACCAGCACAGTTTGGAAAACTCTATTCCCTCTGCCAGTTTTAGAAGTAAATCCTGTGGTTTGGGGGTTTTAATGGGCACAGTGAACGCAGCACATGCTCTGATTTCCACATGTACAGTCATTCCCACTCTTCCCACACCTGCTTTTGCTTTTCCATGGTTTCTTTGCCTGTGTTCAGCACAATTATACACTTTAACAAGTGCAAATGTTCTTCCCACTTTTCCTGCAGCACAGTTTTTAGGTTGGCAAATTCAACTTGGACTATTCCCATTGGCATCGTGCTGCTTTCCCACCTAGCTCCAAGTTTTGCCTAATTTATCTGATTTAACATCTTACATGTGAAGCCACCGAGAATCTCCAGTGGTTCTGCTCTTCCTGGGATTTATGCACCCCAGTTTCTGAGAGAAATGCTGTGAAATAACCTTTGAGACCATCCAAGCCATGCCTTTAGCACCTTCACTGCCTCCCACCCTGTGGATGTGGTGTGACCAAGCTCATGGATTTTTAAATGCTGGCACATTCTATAGGCTTAAGTTGAGCTCAGCAGCTTCTGCAGTGGCAGTTCCTTCATCTACCCAACATCCAGCAGCTTCTTTCTCAGTTTGGGGAATTATATGCAAACAACAAATTGATTTCTGAGAGTCTTTTTCACAGAATTACCATAACAACAAGGACGGTCATTGAAAACGTGCCAAAAATGCAGAGTTTCTTGCTGGTTTCTGAGATGCACCTTAAATTCAGGAATTTGTGGTAAGCACATGATGTTCTGCAGAGGCTTTTATAAGGACTTCAGAATCCATCTCACTGCCTTGTGGAAATCCTGAGACTTTGAGCGTTGCAACTGCAGCATAAATCTTTAAACTGTAGGTTTACTGGTAAGTAAAAATTCCATTGCACAGCTGTATTTCTGACAGCAGTTGCATAAAATGTTATTCATAATAAGAAGGTTTTGAAATCTTTCTCTCTTTTCATTTATCTGGAAACTCTGTCATATATGGTTTTTTATCTCTGAACTCATTTCTTTTAAATCCATCTTTCATTGCTGTTTTTCTGATGAATTAAAAAAACCCAACAAACCCCAGAAAACAGAATGAGAAAAGCAGTAAAGAAGTAGCTCCAAAGCTGCACTTTGATTAATGGAAAGATGTTACCCTGGATCCTAATACAAACCTGAGACTCACCTGATACCATTGGGTGCTTAAATCATAACCCAGGTGAAAACAAGACATTCAGATTATGGACTTCCTGTGAAAAGAGAAAATAAACACATTTAGGAGTGAGAACAGCTTTTCAACCCCTCAATGTATTGCTGGATTTCCTTCTTGCCTGTACATCACCCAAGCTGTTGTAGGATGGGAGGCCCTGGCACAGGTTGCCCAGAGAAGCTGTGGCTGCCCCATCCCTGGAAGTGTCCAAGGCCAGGTTGGACAGGGCTTGGAGAAACCTGGGCTGGTGGGAGGTGTCCCTACCCATGGCAGGGTGTGGAACTGGATGAGCTTTAAGGTCCCTAAAACCCAAACCATTCTAGGATTCTGTGGTTTGTTTTTTTTTCCAGCTAAAAGCCTTGCCTAAGTTCCTCCTGCCTATTTCTGCCTTCAGTCAGTGCCTCCAAATAGCAACTTATTCTCCTTTGTAAGACAAATCTTTCTCTCAGAGCAGCCCTGCCTTGCTCTGAAAATGAAATTTCATTTCAGGAGTTTCCATCAGCTCCCGTGTTTAACCATCTTTCTCCCAGTCTGCAGCAGAGAGCAATAAAGGAGCAGGTCACCACAAAATTGATTCATTGCAAACTCACATGTGTCACACCAAAGTTAACCACTGACTGCAAGTAAAATAGATTTAGAAGTCTTTTCAGAGCAGCAAGATTCTAGAAGAAGAGGTCAAATTACTTACTTTTATGTTATCATAAAGCTACAGGGACATTTTTTTCTCTTGTGTGTTTTGAAAGGATCACAATTTTGTCCTAGGGCCAAATGAATTAATAAGAGCAATGGTGATATTAAAATCAAACAGGGCTATTATTAGGCATTAATTGAAAATTAATAAATATATTTTAAAATCAATTACTGTACCTTTTACCTTACAGAGGTAGAATTAGTTATGGAAATATTTTCACCTTGAGTAGATTAAAAATACCAATTTTTTGATTTTTATTAAAACTTTCTGCATTGCCCATAGAATTCTATTGGGTATCTCTGTCATTCATGAAATAAATAACATAAATAATATGAATAGCATAAATAAAATGAATAGCATAAATGAAGAACATAAATGAATTAATGAAATGAATGGTGGGATTCTTGGGGTGTCCTGTGCAGGGCCAGGGCTTGGACTCGATGATCCCAATGGGTCCCTTCCAGCTCAGCATATTCTGTGATTCTGTGATGAATAAAAGAGCTAAAAGAATGTTAATTAAGGAAGAAACAAATATATTCAGCCCATAAAATGAGCAGGACATGCATGAATGAAAAAAAAGACAGGAACTTGCAAGTTGTTCAATGCTGAATTGAGCAATGGACCAACACAAGCTTTGCTTGTCCTCCCAACTCAAGACTTACTCTACTAATCACCTAATCTTCAAATCTTTAATATACCAAAGCATTTGCCTTTAAGGCAGCAATAATTTAGGACTGCTATCAAAATGAATGCTTTTCCATTAAGTAAAATAATTATGTCATATATCCTAACAGTGTCTTTGGACTTCCATCTTTGCAGTGAAGGAAACTGTCCGTCAGCTGCCATTTGATCGAAAATCTTGATCAAAAGCTGCTGCACAAGGAGAATGCAAATAGAAAGTGACTTTTCCATGTGCCACAATAATTCAAGACCATTCATAAAAATTAACACCTAAAGGACAGGCCCCATGTCACCCCAGAGCCATGGTACACTTGGAGGAAGGCATTTGTGTTTTTATTTACGTGTTTGGAAGCCGGCGTCGGTACCTGTGCAAATTTAAAGCCTTGCAACTCTGCACAGCAGAACTGAGTTGTATATTTTCACTGTGGCTTTTCACGGGGTTGTGGGATTGTAATTGTGAAGCCAGTAAATCCTTACAGTCTGTGATTACTTGGATGCTGGTTTCCAAACCCTCGGTCCCCGTGAGACGTGTTTTACTGCCCCTCGCTCACACGGAACCAACATACAGTGTTTCTGCGCAGGACATGCTTCAGAATTCACCCCAAGGTAAGAAATTAGGAAAAGTGAAGGGGATTAATTTATTACCTGGCTGGTGTTCTGCAATATTTAAAAAAAAACAAGCTTTACCTCATTTAACTGGAACTTGCACTTGGATGCTGGCACATGGGATCACTCCCATCACCGTCTCTGTCGTTGCACAGGATTGTCTTGAGCAAATACTTCCCGTGATTTAATATCTGTTTATCTCTCTTTGAGGAGCAGGTTTGTCTGCAGGGAAGCTACTGGCCTGCAAGGCAATTCCAAGCAATCCCATAGAATCCTTAAGGCTGGCAAAGACCTCAAGTCCAACCTTTGACCAAATATCACAATGGCCACTAAACCGTATTGAGAAGTGCCGTGTCTATCTGTGTTTTGAACCCTTCCAGGGATGATGACTCCACCACTTCCCTGGGGAGCCTGTTCCAATGTTTAACCACTCTTTCAGTGACTAATTTTTTTCCTAATGTCCACCTGAACCTTCCCTGGTGTAACTTGAGGCCATTTCCCCTTGTCCTACCTCTTGTTACCTGGAAGAAGAGGCCGACCCTCACCTGGATACAACCTCCTTTCAGGTACTTTTAGAGAGCACTAAGGTCTTCCCTGAGCCTTCTTTTCACCAGACAAAACTCCAGATCTCCATGGAAGGTCAAGGGTGGCTCCAGGAACAGTCTTTCTGGCTACAGCCTCTCCCAACATCACTTTGAGATGTTCAGTTATTAATATGCAGATGAGCACCTCACTTGGAGACTGAGACCTGACCCTGTTATCCTGGACACCTGGGCTCATTCTGCCCCATTTATAAACCACCTCACGGGGTTTTTTTGCAATCATAAGTAATCAGAGACCTACTCTCACTTCTCATCAGTAGAGGTCACCTCCAGGTGGTCTTTTGGCACATCTCTGGGTACCGGGTATGTTTTTGGAATATCTGATTGCACACGTGTCAGTGGAAGAATCCCAAGTGTGTGGGAGTGCTGAGACAGGGACTCAGAAAAGAAACAGAGCCAGTGGTGTTTGCACAGATCTCTGTGTATGTGGTGGCCACTGAACTAATAATTGTCCTGCCTTCCCCTGGGATATGGAATAGGACAAATGCAAGCACTGCAAAGCACTCACAGCTTGACCCACTGAGAGCTGGAGTACTCTCAAATGTCAGGTAATAAAAGACAGTTTAATATCAAAACCCCCAAATAAGTGTTAGAGCCAAATGTCTCATTTGGAGATGGCAAATCCTTGACTTTTTGCTTTGCAGAGTTTATGTCTTCTGGTCTTCAACTTGCAGCCTGCACAGCCCTGACTGCAGTCCCACCTGGCTGTGGCTGCTGCAGGTGGGAATATCATGGGAGATGGATCCAACCATCACCATAGATATTATTGCCCATGCAGGTGTGGTTAAAGTCAGTAACAGTGCATCTCCAGATGGAAAAATCATATTTCCCTGTTGCTGTGCACAGTCCTCCTTATTGATGCAATGAAGTCTTGTGTCGTGGGCTGGGTTCCAGTTGGCTGCTCTACCTGGTGTGACAATAAAGGATTTTAGCAAAAGAGGTGTGTGCAAGGAGCATTTTGATTTTCTTTATCAAGTTACCAGAACTTTTCTTAGAAAAACAAACCCCATTTGGTTACAGACCATTTACCCTGTTGGTAGGGAGGGCTCTTCCTTTCAGGGATTCCCGTTAACTGTTTGAGGGTAAATTGTGGGAAAGCACCACTAGAGGTCACCCAACATTAATTGTTACCTAATCAGCACATTTTGACCCCATATTTTAGGTCATTCTACCACTTTCATATATAAGACATTGTGAACTTTGACTCTTAGGCTGATTCTGTCAAAACACAGAAGAGCTGGAGACAGAAAATGTTCCTTCAGCTCTTCCCTCGTGTGACTCTTCCCAGGGCTCCCAAATCAGCTTTGCTGTTGGCTCTGCAGGCAGCAAATCATTCTTTCCTCAACAGTGAGATTAATAATGTTGGCAGTGATGAACCTCTGGAAGGGTTGGGCTTAGAGGCTCTCAGCCCTGGCTGTGTTATCTCAAATAGCTGCTCACCCATATTGAAAATTAAACCAAAGTGAATGGTACAAGTGAGGGAAATATAAGGGGAAAAAAATATCTTCAATGCTTTCAGGTCTTTCACCAACCACCCTGTCCCCTGTAAAATTGTAACCATTGATATGTAGAAGAAAAAAGTAGATTTTTATAGCAACTGCTTGACTAACTAAAAGAGAGGTAAAGCAGTTTAAATTTGATTAATGAGTATCTGTTGAAATATCTCTGCATGTGTTTAATCAAAAGCAGATGTTCTATTTGCAGGGTTTTTTTCCATAATCTCTGCAAAAGATGATAGCAATTTGTTTGCCCAAGACAACAGGAAAAGGGGTGGCTAATTAGGATGTTCTAGAAGGTTAAGACCACCAGCTGCTTGTGCACATGCACACATCACCTCCTAGATGTGATCAAACACGCTCAGGGCACTGAGTCCTCCCATCCCTCAGTGGATAATTTTGTCCCACCAAAGCAAAGAGACTTTCATTTCAAATCCAGCTCAGTGCAGGCAAACTCCCATAAAGGATTCTCTATCAAAAATGACCAATTCTTCTTTAATTTCTCTTTCTGGGTTCCTGCTGGGTTACTCCCCTCACCTTCCCCCTTCCACTCAGATGAATTGACAAAGAGTGGATTAACTACTCACTTTATCCATATAAATGAACATGAGAACTGTAAGGAATATTGCAATTTCCTGAAAAATCATTTATTAACCTCCCAAGACCAGCATGCTGCAGGTAGGGAGAAACCATTAAAGCACTTTAGGTTGAGTAAAAATTGATCAGAGTTTCTGGTATCCCAGTTCCTTCATCAAGGCAATAAATAAATAAATCATCAGCATCTGAAAAGTTGCATGGCTTCTCTCTCTGCTTTGTAGAGACATTAATCTTGCAGAGGTAAAAACCAGAATTAGCCACAAAATATCATGGTCACACTAATGGCGTTTGGATGTAATTACCATTTTTTAAAACTCTCAAGCATCCTCTAAACCTCTACCCAAGAGGTTTGTAGGGCCTGTTGTGACAGGACAAGGGGTAAGGATTTTAGACTAAAAGAGGGTAGATTCTGACCAGATTTAAGGAAGATGAGGGTGGTAAAACACTGGCAGAGGTTGCTCAAAGAGGTTGCAGATGCCACATCCCTGGAAATATTCAAGGCCAGGTTGGACAGGGCTTGGAGTAACCCGGGCTAGTGGAAGGTGTCCCTGCCCATGGCAGGGGGTGGGATGAGATGAGATTTAAGGTCCCTTCCAACCCAAACCCTTCTGTGGTTCCATGATTTTATTTCAAGGCCTTCCATGGTCTGAGACATCCCTTGTGTGCTCACCCTTCACATGTCCCAAAGACATCATCTTTCTGGTATTGATGAAGGTTCTCTTTAAATCATATTTTAACATGTTCACCTTCTCCTGAGCTTGCACAGAAGTGTTTGCTGAACTGTCATCATGCAACAAAACATGATTTTTTAAAGTCAGTGGGGAAAAAGATAAGAAGAAGCCAAAGCTGTAAGCTTGCCACGGAGAAATGGAGGAGCAGTTTTGCCTTTTTTATTTTCTTTTTCCAAAATAATAGCTCTAATTAGGGAATAAACCCACACCAATGAAAAGTTACTACAAAAGACCAGGGGCTGAAGAATCTTACTTGGGAAAATCAAAATCAACTGGGCTCAGTTGGGGAAACTGTCATTCCTTTTCAAGGGAAATTAGAGCTTTTGATATTCAAATAGCTGCACAACTCCAGAAATCTTGTATTCCAGCTACCTGGAGCTGTCAGTTGTCCCAGTTGGGTCACCACAGGGTGATTTTTACCACTTATATATCTCTTGTTCCCTGATCAGTCTATTTTTCTGCCCACTGTTATACTGGCAACTATTGTAAAATATTCTCAGCTGGGGCAAATAACTCCCTATTCCTTTCCTTTTCAGCTCCCCAAAAAGATCATCCAGCAGCAGAGCAGAGTTTCTGGGAAGATTTCTACCCAGCTGACACAACAATTTGCAAGGACTTGTTCTTCCCCCCCTACAAACCTGCCTTTTATTCTTATACCTCATCATAAAAAAAGCTGATTTCCAATTTATTGCACCTAAATCCCAGCCACAGGAGCCTCCTCCTCTCAATGCCCTCAGTTTTATCTGAGAAATTAAAAAGTAGGGAAAAAACTTTTTGCTTTTTGTTGAAAAACATGCACAGATGTTTTTTACCAAATGTATGGATTAGATGATCCAGTTGTCAGTGGCACACTTTTTTATCAGACTTTTAAGAGTATTGAATGATGAAGATTCAATGTAGGTTTTCTACTCAGTGTTAAAGTTTTCAGAGAGGTACAAATTCCATTTACATATATTGGGGTTCAGGTGCTCAGATTTTTGCAATAATCCAATAAATGTTCAAAATTAGCACTGAAAACTAAGGGAAAGAAAACAACTGTGATGTGTTAGTGAAATTAAAAAAACAGGACTCACAATGGACATTATAATTGAGTGCATGGAGACAATGAACAGCTGAGCTCATATGCCATAAGTTTCCCATTTCAAACTAATCCATAAACTGCTTTTTCAATTCTCTAAAAGCATATAAAAATACCAACAATTCTTTCCAAGTGTCCCCATCAATCCAATAAAAAACTCAATGGCTGCAAAGGACAACAAATAGCTTTGATACTAAAAACATCCTGTTATTACACTAAAACTGGTTTTGCAATCCCTGTTATAGTGTTTCATGTGCTCTCCTCTCCCCGAGGAAGTTGTGACCAGCACTGCTCTGAGCTTGGTGTCTCCTGCTCTCCGCAGTGAAGAGATTCACATGTCCACAGTCACTGTCTTTTAAAGAACTGGTTTTGATGGGGAAGTCTCAAATGGACCAGTTAAAACCAGCATATTTCCCAACTAAGCTGAAATATAAGAAGATGCAGACAGAAGTTGCACAGCTGTAGGAAATCAGTGTAATAAAATTCGATACAACCTTAAGAAGGGGAAGGATTTGGCCAAATTTTTGCCACATTACGTTATGCTTCTAATTCTGTTTATTGTCCTGTAATTTTACATTCATATCATTTGGCCTCCACTTTCTGTTACAATTAAAAATGTCATTCTTTAACCCTTGTTTTGCTGTTTCCTCTGGTGCTTTCCACACATCTCCATCCCTGGCATTTATAACCATCACCAGCCTCTGTGCAATGACCTCTGCCTGGGTATGAAAAAAGCATCACAAAATCTTTAAATCCCACCTTGATTTACTCCAGACTTTGTTTGAGTTCCTTTACCATGACGGTAAAGTGGCTCCATACACAAATTCCTGCAGCAGAGACTCCCTGGAAAAGCCTGATTTCTGGATGCAGGTTTCTTTTGTCATTGCACATGGCAAATCCTGGAATTGCTGAGGCTTGGAAATTATCCCAGACAGGGTACACAGGGGAGATTGGGAATCACACACTGAAATCAACCCCCCTACATTTAGAGACAAAGTCTTGGACACAGTCTCTATCCTCTGAAACTGGGAAGAAAAGAGGGGCTCAGCCAATATTATCTGGTAATGTGAAGATAACTGCAGCTAAAAGGGGCTTCCTGTGTCCAGCAAAGAAGATGCTAGATTGGATTATATTGGATTAGGACATGAAGGATTAGTGGAGAGGTGGCCTGGAAGTGCTGCTTTGCTGGTTACATTAACACAAAGACCTTCCCCAAGAACCCTGTGTTTGCAACAGTAGTAGTTTGGAGCTCAGTTGTTAGAATTGGCTTTGGACATTTCTGGGCACCCAGAGCTGGAGTTCTGAAGCCTGTGGACAATTTCTCAGGAATTCAGCATGTGCTGTGCAAGGGTGACCAGTGGCTTTACCTCTCTCAGAGACATAACCTCGAAAAATTCTCTCACTCAGCAATTCCAGGATTTGCCATGTGCAATGACAAAAGAAATCTGCATCCAGAAATCAGGTATTTCCAGGGGGTCTCTGCTGCAGGAATTTGTGTATGGAGCCACTTTACCGTCATGGTAGAGGAACTCAAACAAAGTCTGGAGTAAATCAAGGTGGGATTTAAAGATTTTGTGATGCTTTTTTCATACCCAGGCAGAGGTCATTGCACAGAGGCTGGTGATGGTTACAAATGCCAGGGATGGAAATGTGTAGAAAGCACCAGAGGAAACAGCAAAACAAGGGTTAAAGGAATGACATTTTTAGTTGTTACAGAAGGTGGAGGCCAAATGATATGAATGTAAGATGACAGGACAATAAACAGAATTAGAAGCATTTTCATGCACCCACATGCCCATGAGCAGGTACTTCTTGCTCTCATTAGGAGAAGTTCTTTCCCCAGAGGCTGGCTGGGCACTGGAACTGGCTCCTCAGGGAAGTGGTCACAACACCAAGGCTGACAGGGCTCAAGAAACATCTGGACAATGCTCTCAGGCACACGGTGTGGGTTTTGGGGTGTCCTCTACAGTGTCAGTAGTTGGACTCATTGATAGTTTTGGGTCCCTTCCAACTCAGGGTATTTTATGGTCTGACCATCTTTGAAAGGTAGTGGTGGAAGGCATGAAGAGGACAATGTGCATGACCTGCAGGTGTGCCATAGAAATGCTCTTTTGGCACAGCTCTGTCCCCCAACCTGGAGGTCTGAATCCAAATGCCAACTTGCTCCTCTCCTGGCTAATTGGAACTCGAGCACAGATATTTCACAAGAGGATAATTATGAGCTGGTTTCCCTGCTCTGTTTGTCTCCATTTTTACTTTTATAGTGTCTGGTCTGCTCTGCTGAGCTGCCAGTCATCCCCTGGGGACACTCTCTCTTCCTGACAGCTCCCGGGACTGGCTGATTTTGCCTCATCTCCAGAGCTTGCTTTCAGGTCCTCAGGCTGGGACACACCATCTGGAAGCTGGACCTGTGGACAAGGTGGCTGCTCAGGAAGTGCCTCAGTCATGGATCTGCTCATTACCACCCTGGCAGCTGGTTCTGAGCTTGGAGGAGCTCAGTGCTAACGAGGGAGCTCATCCTCTGATCCTCTCCTTGCTTGGCTCAGGAGGAGCTGGTGGCTCAATTGCCTCTGGCTCACCTTCATCAACTCCATTTATTCAAGGGTTTTGAGGAGCTGCATGTGAAAGGCTCATGGATGGAGGTTATCACATGGCTTTGCTTTGCCTACAGACAAGGATTTCATCTTATTAAAGCCAGATTTTGGCTCTGCCTTTTGCACTGAGTGAGGTCTCCCACAGTCCCCAGAAAACAGGAAAAAAATGCTGGATAGAATAATTACTTTTTTTTCTTTCAATAATCCTGAAAATGAGTCACGACTGACAAGTGTGAGGCAGAAGCATTTGAAGCACTACAATTTCTTTTTCCAGTGTATTTTATACTGAAACAGGGGATGCCACTGTCATTACATGAGAGGTTATGAAAGCATTAAAAGGGTTAAGACCTTAGCTCTGCCTGAGGACACTGCTTTTTGCTTTCCTGTGCTGCTCTATCCTATCAGGTTTCTTGCTCCCTCTGGTCAAAATAGTAACTTATATAATTGCCTAATTCATATAAGTTTGCAAGGCAACAAACAGAATGAAAAATCTTGCGCTCACAAGGCTCGGAAACAGAAAAATACACATAAATCAAATAAGCACCTCAAACACCTGAAGTGACAAGTAGCCACATTGAATTCCTGCACTGCAAGCTGGAAAGGCATGAAACAGAGCAAAAAATGCAAAGCACAAGGCCAAAATGTGCCAGGCAGCCCTTTTAGAAAGCTGTGCACACCACTGACAGGGGTTGGCTGGCATTAGTACCCCTCAGCTCTGATTTGTTCCTCAGGTGTAACAGCTGCCCACAGGTTGTGCCCACACGAGTGAATCGAGTGTGACACGGAGCCAGAACACTGTGGTGAGTTGCTTCTTGTACTGATAAATATTTAAGGATAAAGCCTGAGTGCTTGTTCTGCAGCATCTGATCCTTCTCTGTTACAAGAGGCAAAAAAAACAACTTGCAAATTGCTGCCCTTAATGGAAAATTAAAAAAAAAAAAGATGATAAGCTTGTGGTAATGGATCCTGTATTTTGAATTGATTTTTGTTTGTGTATGAAAATGCTTCATCAGTGAGAGAATTTTAAGAGGTTGCTCCTCTGAGAGAGGTAAAGCCACTGGTCACCCTTGCACAGCACGTGCTGAATTCCTGAGAACTTGTCCCCAGGCTTCAGAACTCCAGCTCTGGGTGCCCAGAAATGTCCAAAGCCAATCCCAACAACTGAGCTCCAAACTACTCCTGGTTGCAAACACAGGGGTTCTTGGGGAAGGTCTTTGTGTTAATGTAACCAGCAAAGCAGCACTGGAAAGTAAAATTCCACAATTGCTTTTTTTTTCTTTTTGCTTTTATTTCTGATATCCAGCCCTGTCCCTCCACACAGGTCAGCCGTGAGGGAAGGGAGAACAAAAATGCCCATGGACCACGTTTCAAGGCTTTTTTCTTAGTGGAATTTTATCTAAGAAGAGGGAGAAAACATCCCAGCCCCTCAGAGTTGGAGTGGCTTCTCCCCTCTTCTCTCCTTCAGCGTGAAGTGAGAGATTTACTCAATTCACACCTCAGTGTTGCTAAATAGCAAAATACCCTACCTTCAAAACGTTCCATAAGCCCCCAGTCAGCTCCATGACTCTGGAATGAGCAATCACAGCTTTGCCACAACCCCTGCAAATAATATTTGCACAGTTCCCCTGACAAACAAGCACGGGCAGAAAGCATTTACAAACCCTGGCAGTGTTAATTGCTTCTGGGAGCATCTGGAGATATTTTCTACCTGAAAATATTTGATGTTTTTGATGAAAACTCATATATTGTGGCTCACAGACAACAAGGTAAATATTTCCACTCATTTACTCTCTGGATTTTGAAATTAAAAAAGGAAAAGAGCCACATCTGTGTTCAGGAGTCCATTTCCAAGCTCCTTATCCAGCTGTGTTGGCTTCCCTGGCTGGACAGTGTTGATGGAGTAGAGTCAGAAATTTGGGATTTGCTTCTAGAACTTCAAGTGCTAACACCTCATGGGGCATTTATTGCTTGAAAATTAGGAATTTTTGGAGAAAAAAAAAAGGGAGGGGATGGAATTAATTCATTATTTCCTTCTAGGATCACCCTCCATCCTCAGTTCTGTAACGAGACTTGGGACTTGGCTTCTGTGGACCTTTTTCTGTGATTTAAGGTAAAACCTGTGGTGTAAAAGTTGTTTGACTTGCTGTGAATATTCTTTCCTTTCTACAGAAGAGCTCCTCGATCAGAGAATAAAATCCCAGGGTAGGATTTTTTGTGGCAATATCTTTATTGATTCAAAAAAGGAGAAAAATAAAGTAAAGCAATGGCTTTCCACCAGCTTTATCCATATTTATTTTACATGCCAGGAAATTTCCACTGGTTCAGCAGGAGCAGGAGATATGTTTGGTCTCACTGTAAGTTTGACTTTTATTATTCTGAAATACCCATTCATTTTTCTCAATATGTGAAAGCAAGTTAACAAATGTAAATATATTTTTTTTATTTCTGATTGCTGGTGTGGAGTGAACTTGGGGAAAGCCTGGAAACTGCTGCTATCCAGATTCTGTGGAAAAAACCCAACCCTTTAAAATTCATAGGCTTATGTTTTATGAGATATGAATCCACTCTGTTTCATTATAAACTAGAAGGGAATTTTCATTGGGATCCCAGAATTGAACCGGGAACAAGATGGAGCAGATTCAAAAGGACTGTTTAGGAACCTTGATCTTTTCCATGATCAGATAATTAATGCTGCAGGATGAAACAGGACAAGGAAACATGGGCAGAAGCCACATTCCACAGCAAATATATTGTGCAGAAATGCACCTTCACTTTGACAGAATCCACATCTGACTTTCTAAATATCTTTGTCAGTGTTCCCATTAAGCTTTTTTAGCTCATAGAAGTTCACCCCAAGAATCATCCTTACTTTTTTAGGTGAGAGTTTTCTAAAATCTTGTATATGCTGCATTTCTTATACACTGTGTTTAAGTGTTATACACCTTTGGGGCTGGGATTTGAGGGGGAAACCAGAAAATATTCAGCCTCAGTCAAATCTCTGTTTTTCTGGAATCCTGCCCAGGATTTTGAAAGTGGAATTTCATAAGTAAATATTGGATTGAGTCTGATGAATCCAAAGGATTTTCACTACTGAGGAACTGTCATTGTAGAGGGTGATTTAAGAGCTTTGAATTTTGTTGTCACCCTCAGTGTTATGAAATGCATCTATCCCTGCTCCCAAGATCCCTTCCAGCTGCTCCAAAAAAGAGCAGTTATTATCATCTGCAGGCAAGGTTGGTTTTGTTCCACAGCAGATATTAGAAGGACTCCCATGTAATCAGTCAGAGCACGTGTGGAGAGCAGCGCTGGAGATGAATTTTTTAGGAAAAGCTGTAAAAAATTCAAGTGTCACAAATTTTCTTCCTTGTTTCTCGTGTTTCTCCAACTCAGCAAATCAAAACAAATGTAAAAGGGCTCCTACCATGTTTGCAGCGAGCACTGTGCCTGACGCATTCTGAATGTAGGTTAAGAAGGTCAAAAAGTAAAGAAAAAGGCAAAATAATTATTATGCCTCACAACACACCCTCAGAGTCAACAGCCTGTGAAGAAGTAATTTATGTGGACGTATCAACGTTGCAAATCTTCAATGTCCTTTTTCAAAAAACCCCAATATTTCTTCTAAATTCTCTTCAGATGTGAAGGACTGATCCCCAGGAAAATGCAGAAGGACCTTGAAGTGAAGGGCTGCCGTCATGGCTCGCAGGGATTGGCTCCTCCCAAGTTTTCAGCACAATTATATGCTTATTACTTCGGAAGAGTTGGAAAACAAGCAAGCTGCAGCTTTTAATGAAGCTTTCATAGCAGTGAGGACTATGAAAAAGCATTTAAAGCAGCTCATCTCCTCCTCTATTCAGGCTCCCTTTCATTTCCAGAGGCAGTTGCGAGGAGAAATTTGGATGCTCTCCAGTTTGGGTTTATAAGGAAGCAGAAAAGGAGATAATGGCGGAAGTTTGTGCTTTCTTCCCCCGTGGAAATTTCATCGTCTTCAACGTTTGATCAGATTTTGAGGAATGAAAGACAAAAAAAAACCCCCATAACCAAACCCAAAAACCCGGCAGATATTTCCAATCCTGCATTTTAAAACCTCAAAAGGGCTTTGCAGAGCCTCCCTGCATCCAGAGCTGCTTCAGACTTTTCTTTTATTATTTTGGGGGAGAGGCAGAACAGAACCAGCTACTTATTCCTGCCACCTGATTATAAAATCCTGACTCAGAGCAGCTGAAAGTTGTGCTTACAATGCACAGACATCCATCCCAGCCCTTTGTACTGTCAGGCTGCCACCCTAACAAGCCAGAAATATGTATGTGAGTGGAGAAGACATTCCAGGATCAGAGGAACAGTCAGTTACCACTATATTATTGAGACTGATTCCTTTGTCAGTCCACAAAAAGTAAATGTGACCCCAAAGGAGACATTTTTTATTATGGGGACGCAATTTTCTTACCCTTTCATGGCACTGTTTTGATTACCAGCATTATTCACAATTCTCTAATTAGACAGCACAGCATTGGTATGCTGGTTTTTACTCTTCACTTTGGGTGCTCACAGGCATTACAGATGCCATGAGAAGGTGTATTTTTGCAATAAGATGGAATAATAATAATTTTCCTTTCTGTTTTTCTGCACAGAGGCCAGTGGGGCACAATATTTTAATATGAATCTGCTTTAATCCTGTGACCTCACATATGCACTTGAAAAAAAATGATGAGGCTGAACAATCTGTTCATTTGTTTTTTCTGTTTCAAAGAGCTCGTTTGAAACTTCGGAATCAAAGCTTGTACCAGGTTTTATTTCTAAAAGTGCACACAACCCATTAGGTGAAAAAATAACAAGTGTTGACATGTGTGAAATTGTTCAAACTCAGGTTCCTGAATTCAGGATCTCACCTAACACTTTGGTGCTCCTGGAAAGCGACCTGGCTTCGTGTGCCAACACGGAACTCCCAGCCGGGAAAAGTCTGAGAAAAATTAAGCCATTGCTTTGTAGGTGCCTAAAACTTGACCAAGGGAATTTAAGGGACTTGACTTAAGGGAATTTAATTTTAGTAAGGACATTGTTTGTTGTTTTGTCTGTTTATTTCCTTAAGAATTGCTGTTCATAGCAGAGTATGAAGCCTGAACTTGAAAAGAGCAAAATATGGAGCATTTCTGGCTTCCCAAAGAGTTTCGGGACAACTGTGAAGAAATCTCATCATGCAGCAACCTATTAATAGCAGAGGGGGTACAAACTACCCCGAATCTTCCTTTTTTTTTCCTCAGACTTTGAAGAACCATAACTCTTTGGCATTTTGAAGGATGTTATGGATCAATTCCCTGCTCAGGATTTCACTTTGCAGGCCCAGTACAGCCCTAAATGTCAGCTGTGGGGAAGTGATTCCTCTTTGGTTGGTTTGTTTTTTCTCCCTGAAGCCTGTCCATATTTCACTGCTCAGAAGTCAACCAGGGGGTTTTTACAGCAGGTCCAGGGAAGTTCACTTCTCCAGCTACAGCCCAGCTGTAAAATACACAGCAGAGCTTTTTCCTTTTTACTTCCAGGCAATGAGTTTTGGTCATGTCACTTGAACCCACCTAAAAGAAGGAGAAAGAAATGTGTGTTCAGTGAATCTGAGGAGAATTACGGAGTTATAGAGCCTCAGAAGGATTTTAGGCAGTTTTATATTGCCCAGCTCAGCTCACATTCATATTGTCTGTCTCAGAGCCTGAAATGAGCTGAGCTGTGTGCTGGATAGAGGAAACTACCTCTGCTGACTGATGTGTCTGAGCAATCTGGTTTGGATATGGCTGGATGATACAGAAAAGAGAGGTTTTTAGCTGCAAAGAAGACCAAAATTTACATTATAGTATATTTTTATTATGCTATAATACATTTAAGGCAAGCAAGAACTACATAGTGTTAAAACCCCAAAATTTGCACACAGAGGAAAACAAATATTCAGTAAAGAGCTGGGAATTTTGTAACAGTTAAACACTTCCATGGGAACTTAGTTATGTCCAAATTACTGCTTAAACTTGGAGGAGGAAAAACTGCAGCAAGCTGGAAGGTTGTGCTGCAAATGTAACTGCTATTCTAGATAAAAGCATAAAGCATAAACACCTCCTAAATCAGAGTAATTATCCAGTTGTGCCTGGGTTCTGACTACGTGAGGCACTCAAAAACTCTCCCAGGAACCTGAAGACACTCTGAACAAAGTGTTCTGTCAGTGTAGATTTATCTACAGTTTCACCTGATAAGATTTTTCATCTTGTTTTGAGCAGAGCAATTTACTCTCCTCAGCTGTCTTGCATTCATATATGTGGAGAAGAACTGGATTGATTGTCTTCAGGCTTCCTGCCACTAAACTCAGCAAATTAGCTGCTCATGATTCCAGCAAATGACTGCTCTCTCTTTTTTTTTTTTTTTCCTAGCGCTCCAGGAGTAATTCAACTGCAAAGCTTTGGCTGGGAAGCTGAAAACTTGTTTAGAAACTCCCCAAAGAGGAAAAAACTGCTGTTATAATTAGTAAAGAGGTGCAGTAATATATAAGATGGTGCTGATAGCTCAGAGAACCCAAAGAAATCAAGCTCTTTTTCTCCTGGTGCCTTTTCTGTAGAGGTGGATCAGCTGGTGTGTGTCACATCCATGGAATCCCAGAATGGTTTTTGGAAGGCACCTTAAAGCCCATCTCATTCTAACCTCCTGCCCTGGGCAGGGACACCTTCCACTGGACCAGGTTGCTCCAACCTGGCTCTGAACACTTCCAGGGATGAGACACTTTGAGCAGTAATAACAGCATTCAGTGGTAACATCCAGTTATAGAAAAGAGAAACCCCTTTATTTTCCAAATTAATGCAGTTATCCATGTCTCCCTCAGCCTGGATTAATCCTACACGGCTTTAGAGTACAGAAAGAGCAGGAATAAAAAAATTTCAGAAGGCAGATCCACCTTTAATGGAATAAGGCACCTTTTACTTCTCTTCACTCCAGAGAGACTCTCAAGTGTTTCTTCAGTTGAGAGGTCACGATTTGGCATCATGTACCTGAATCCATGTCCAGTTCAGGGGTTAATCCATGTTTTATCCATTATCAGAAAAAGACTGGCTACCTTTTCTCCTTTTGATGTCAAAAATCTGGGACTACAAATCCATTAAAGCCAAAGTGCTGTTAAATTAGAATTGACTACCAGGGGCTAAAAACCAAACCAAAATAACCACAAACCCACATTTCTAAGGGGAAATACAGCACATTTCCCACACTTCATGGCAAAACAAGAGTTGCAAAATCCTCAGGGGAGGGTTTGTATCTTCCCATGTGTTTTTAAAAAGCTAAACTTGCATTCCCAGAGGTAATGGGAAAAAAATTTAGAATGTATTATTTGTTCTTCAAATAATAAATACTGGCGATTATCACCGAAGAATAGATGACAAACAATCAATGTCTTTTTTTAGTTTTGCTTTCAGAATAAAATGTTCTTTTCTTTGGAAAGATGTTGTGTATGAACCATTGTATGTTATTGTGTTATTAGATTAACAAGATGTTTTTATAATTGAATTGTTATCACTGTGGGACACAATCTATGCATTATTTAAAAATAAATTATATTTTCTGACTTAGTTGTTCTTGATCCCTGTTTATCTTGTAATTCTACAGTAAAATTAAGGAGAAACAGGTACCGTTTGCAATTTTTTGCACTTTTAGATATTAATTCAGTTGAAGTCTTGTCCATTTCGTTAAAAATATGAAACATTTTGAAATGTTGCCGATGGGTCTATGTTCATGTAAATGAAAACATTTAAATCATTTATGGCAAATGTTTATAGTGATTTAACTGTGGGAGAACTTGTGCCAACAGTTGTCTCAGTGTAAGCTTGGATTAACAACCTGACAGACTAAAACAAGATTAAACACAAACAGAACTTTGGTGGTGCCTTTTTTCCGTGCTCATTGGAAAGGCTTTGATAGAGAAACAAAATCAGCCATAGGATCATAGGATGGTTTAGGTTGGAAAACACTTGTAAGATCATCAAGTCCAACCATTCCCCAGCACTGCCAAGGCCACCACTAACCCTTGTCCCCAGGGGCCACATCCACAGGGTTTTTAAATCCCTGCAGGGATGGGGATCCACCCCTGCCCTGGGCAGCTGTGCTGGGGCTGGACAGCCCTTTCCAGGAGGAAATTTTCCTCACTATCCAACCTGACCCTCCCCTGGTGCAACTTGAGGCCCCTTCTTCTCATCTTGTCACTTGTTCTGTGAGAGAAGAGACTGATTTCCCCCCAGCTCCCCCCTCCTGTCAGGGGGTTGCAGAGCCAGAAGGTCCCCCCTGAGCCTCCTTTTCTCCAGGCTGAGCCCTCCCAGCTCCCTCAGCTGCTCCTGCTGCTCCAGACCCTTCCCCAGCTTTGTTCCCATCCCTGGAGTTGCTCCAGCCCCTCAATGTCCTTCTCGTAGTGAGGGGCCCCAAAACATCTCCAGAATTCCAGGTGTGGCCTCAGCAGTGCCAGCACAGGGATGGTCCCTGCCCTGCTCCCACTGGACACACCCCTGCAGGCACAAGCCAGGGTGCTGTTCCTCATGTAACTATAAATCAGGAGCAAATCCAGCCTCTGGAAATCAGGGCTAAAGCTGAAATTCAATCTGTCAAAGCTCCATTTCTCAGGAGTTTCTTTGTTTCCACCCAGAGACGGTGCTGGGTGGGAGAGGAGCATCTCAGGGTTGGTTCATGCAAAGCCTGTGATGCCTCCACCGTATCTCCAGTTTTACCTCAGCTCTCTGGCCTGTTGTGGAATCTTGGACAGCAGCACAGCTGTGGGACATTGGACAAAGCACTTTAATTTTATCTCCTCGTTTTCTTTTCACTCTAACAATTCACTTTCTGCCACTTAGAATAAATTACTTTTTTTATCCAATGACTTTTGGCCGCGGTATGGACTTTTCAATGCAAGTAAGAAATAATAATCCATCATTCCTCAACTCTACCATCTCTGCCAAAAGAAAAAAAAAATAAAGGAAAAAAAAAGTAGAAGAAAAAAGGACAAAAAAGCTAATTCCAAGCTGGAAGGAGATGGGAGACTTCATGGAGTAAATATATCTTCCAGTTCTGAAAATTCTTGCTTGCTTTGGCTACACTTCTCTCACCAGCTGAGCTAAAATTGCAGCAGCTGGAAGGTGTTGAGAGCAGGACAGACATGGCCTTACTGACACAGAGGTCCTTGAAATCTGTAAAAAGGAGTGAACTTGAGGGAAAAGTCCCAATTTGCATCAAGAAAACCATATTGAAAAGGAGCAGGGATAGGGAAAGCCCCGGGGCCAGACACTCCCCAGGGCTCACTCAACACTCCCTTGAAAAAAGTTTAACCAGGTTCTGATGCAGCATTTTATTTTTTTTTTCTTTGACTTTTAATTTTTCCAGGTCCCTTCTCTGAATATAAGTTTGTCAGAGCAACTTCTGATGAGTTCTTTCAACACTGAAGGAGGAGAACAAAGCGTTGAGGGCTCTGTGTGAAGCCCCTGGTGTGAGGGACACCCAGACCTGCCCAGTATATTTTGACCATTTCCCTCTCATTTCTCTTCAATCTTATTAATTCCAACTCCCTCTTCTACTTTTGTCTTTTAAATCTTATTTGTACCATTTTATCCTCGCTATTCAGGTTTTTTCCCCTTCCATAAAACCCAATAAAATATTAATGTGGCATAAAAAAATCTGTCTGTGCTGGGAGTCTCTTGGAACTATTGATGAAGCCATGAATAAATTATGAATCTTTATTTTGCTTGTGGTGTATCAGATTTCACGTGTTCATGATATTTTCTGGGAAATAAGCTTATCCATCAGAGGTTTTGCTTGTTTGTTTGCCTGCTTTTATTTTAGGTAGCCCTTGATTTATTAACCTCTGGAAAAGGTAATGTTGATGTAGTGCTACGTGAAATATAAAAAATTCCATTTGGATCAATTTTTTAGTCTCTCTTATCTGGAAAAGGGAAAAGGAAAAGAACAATACCCTGCTTATCCCAGAAAAAAAATCATATTTTTTCATCTTTATGTTGTTGAGCTGCGCCTTCCAGTATTACATTGGCCAAAGGAAAAAAAACCTTTCAAATGTGGTGATTTTCACCATTAAAAAAAAAGAAAAATCTCCAAACCTTGGGTATTGTAACAGTAATTCTATTTTCTTTGGAAAATATGTCTCTCTTCAGCAGTCTTAATCAAGATTTTTCCTCCAATTACGCACTAATTTGAAAGTTTAAGTGCTGGTTGCTCTTTTTTTAAATTATAATTATGTCTTAGTCTTTAGTGCAAGACTTGCATCAGTGCAAGGCTGATGGCAAAATAAATCTGAAATAGTTTTTCTGGAGATATTTGCTGGTTTTACTGACAAAGAATCTACTCATTTGGGCATCCCATTCCTGGGATAATCTAATCAGAGATGGGATTTTTTATAACACCGATTTTCCAACGATCCATTTAACGGAGGCAAAAGAGAGTTTTGAGTTAAATCTCTGAAACAGGGACAAAGACTGGCTGATGTACAGCTGTCACTTCAGGGGTGATAACAAACATCGCTCCTGGCACAAACTAAGGAATCACTGCCTATTTAGGCTCTTTAACTTGTGCCTGGGGGGCACAGAGCGTTTAGAATTTAAAATTTCCTGCTCCAGAAATGCAGGTGAAAATCCTGATAAGCTGAACATCAGGAGTTTATTTTGGAGAAGAAAAGTCTACTTTTTTAATGCAAAGTACACTATGTATTTAGAACAATATGTATTTGAAAAGCATGCCTGGGAATCCTTAAAAAACCCTTAAAATATTAATATAGAAGTTACAACATTAAGATGCGACATTAATATTTGAAACCTTTTAAAATTCAGTCTGAAATTTTGGTAACTTCAGAATTGTATTTAAGGCATATTTTTATTAAATATTTCTCAGGTAAACTGTGTCTTTTTTTTAACATGACATGGAGTCCAAAAGCTCAGCAATGGGCATCCAAAGAGGACACAAGTGAAAAGGGGACTGAAATCCATGCAGAGTTTTGGGTTCAGCCAGAAAGGGGAGGAAAAACTGACTCTCAGGTAATTCCCGCTATAAAATTCCTGTGAAACCACAAGGCTAAGCAGAATTTTAAGGGAAATAGAGTGTTTGGCTCACAGTCCTTTCTGTAGGACATTAATTATAATTACTGAGGCTTAATGGCAGTGGACAAACATGACTGTGTGATAGAAATGCAGGGTAGAGGACTTTATTTCTTTCTTCTTTGTTTTAAACAAATTTTACTTGCACAACACATCCAGAGAAGTGTTTTTCCTCCATATATTCTGGTAATATTCAGTTCCTTAAAATACACATCTGGTTAATATATATGTAATTAGAAGGAGAAGGAGAAGAAAGAAAAGAAGAAAGAAGGAGAAGAAAGAAAAAGGAGAAAGAAGGAGAAGAAGAGGAAGAAGAAGGAGGAGGAGGAGAAGAAGAAAAAGAAGAAGAAGAAGAACAAGGAGAAGGAGAAGAAGAAGGAGAAGGAGAAGAAGAAGAAGAAAATAATAGCCAGGACTAATTTTCCAAGAGTGTTTCCTATTTTAGGTATGAAGTGTGACCCATGTGAGTCCCTTCTCCCCCAGAAATTAACTGGGTTCGATACAGCAAACCATTTAAGAATTCTCTTAGAAATAAAGGGATTTTTCTCTACAGATTGGTATCAACATCCACCCCCCGTGAAAGGAGGAGTTATGGATAATTACTGTGTAATTGCCAGTACATTCTCAGACCCTTGGGAAAGGGAGCAGAGCTGGGGAAGGAGGATCTCCCACCATCTCTCCACCTTGTGACTCTGCTGCCCACCTTCTACCAGAGCCTATAACCGGATGAATCCATAAAACACTGGCAATAACAATGGAAAATGTCCCTTTGGATGGAGAAAGAAACTCAGAGGAGGGGATGTGGAATGCAGATTAGTTGCTACAATGGCCTGAATGGTGGCACTGAGGGACTTCCATCGAATTAATGTGACAAGTGGCAAATGCAGGTACAAATCAAGCCACAGACACACCTCAAGAAAACACAAGAGGAGCTGCTTTGAAGAGACTCCTTAAACCATTCTGTTCATGACAGAAAATAAAAGATGACGATAAGCCTTGTGTTACCTAAAAAATGAGGTGAATTTGCTGAGCAGGGAGAAAAACCACCCTGTCCTCTTTGCAAGGAGAAATCTCAGGTTTCCAGCTTTTTTCTCCCCCTTTTTTTGGTGGTGAAACGCTCCCTGGAGGAATGATGGTCATTGCCTCCTGCAGATCTCAGACAAAAGAGGCCGTTTTATCGATCCCTGCTCCTTACTGCAAAGTTATAATTAAAAATAAGTATTAAAGCTGGTTACAGTGTAACCTGGCACTCCGGAGCCGGCTGCGTACAATAAAAATCACATCATGTTCTCCTCGTCAGGAAAAGCCGTCACAGATCCAATTTCCAAGTTCTGCAGTGGTAATTGAAGGCTGCAGGAGGTTGTTCAGCAAAAGTTAAGATTAGGACTTAGCTGAGAATGTGTCAGCAGGAAGCTGCATCTCGTGCAAATTTTGGGGAGGCAGCGCCACAGAACAGGGCTGAAGGTGAGAAGTCCATCACTCTCACACTCAGGAATTAAGAATATTTAAAGTTTACATCAGGCAGTGGATATATCTTGTTTTTAATTAGCAATTATTTAAAAAAAAAAAAAAAGCATTAATCTTTTATAATGTTAACTTCTGTTCTCTGACAGTTTTTTTGGCTGGGAAGAAGGATGATAACACCACCAGATGATCTGTCCCTGAGACTGGGAGATCATTCTCTGCAAGTACATAAACAGTATGAATATATATGCCATAAATATATTTATAAATACAGGCAGGATAGTATCTGTTTAAACAGGAAAGGTCAAGTTTAAGCCCTCAGGAATCTCGTTTCAGGAAAGGTGAAGCCTGCACTTCTCTCACTGTTTACATGTGCTCACTCACTCCCATTTCACAGTGGAAATTGCCTCCGTTAGAGTTGATTTTATATTTTTCTCAGAACTGGAACGGAGGAATTTTTTAATACATTGAGTTCTCAGACACTGCTGTGCAAGGGTGTTGTACCTTTGAGAAGCATCTCAGTCCTTGTGCAGCCTGTCCTTGACTCCAATGCTGCCCCAGAGCCTCGAATTTGCCAAGGTTTGTGCATTTTTTAAAAAAAATGAACAAGGGCACTGTGATCTTATCTAGCTACTGATTTGTGCAGCTGCTGATCTTAAAAAGCTTGAGAGGTAGATGGATGTTGTGAGTTGTACAACACCAAGGCAAAGAAAAGGGGAGCCTGTGAGATTACTGATCAATTTTCTAAAGAATCATCTTGCAGGAGGCCCAGCTGTAAATTGTTTCATATTTCTCTTTAATTTAAGCAAAACCATCTAAGGTGACCCGCTGGCATCTGTCTATGTTGACTTTAATGTATTTTATTGGTCTTTTAGCACTGCTTCTATTGCTCATCAGCTACTCTGAATGCCCCTGTAAAGTTTCCCGAGGAAAATAAAGATGCTTACGGTGGAAATTATTTCCCTCATTTTGAGACACATTACATTTATTAATCTAATGCTGAATCTCCTCAAATTGCTGCTTTGGAAAGAGTGAATGGCAATTTAGGATCTCCTGTGCTGGGTGCTCTGGTTCTTAATGGGACATATCCTGACAGTCAATTCATGCACTGAAAGAAAGAGATAAAACATGGGAGAGAAAAAATATCACCAGGGTCACAAACACAGAGTTGAGGGGAGGGAAGACTTGTTTAAGCTCACCTGAAATAGGCTGTGGCACGGTCAGGTGTTGAACTTGGACGTCAGGCTCTTCATCTCAAGGCCAAGTACACAAAAATCCATCCTCAGACTCACAGTTTCAGTGAAATAAGGATGAAGATTTCGGGAGAAGTTAGAATAAATTGAGAGAAAACAATAATCTTTTAAATGCAAATTTGAAAGTTATTGTAGGTGGGAGAAACATTAAAAAATATCTGTATATTACTTGTGTTGTCTAAACATTTAAAATCAGAACAGCTTTGTTTTCAGAGCACAGAGATCATCTCTCAGCTTCTCGAAAATCTGCTGCCTCAGAGAAGAAAAGAAAAAGTCTCGAAGTTTAAAAACAATAATTGAAGTTTGTTAATTTGCAGCTCTTTGCTTTTGCCTTCAAATAATTGTAATGTAACAGCTCAAGAGGGATGTGTGATAGTTCCTGCAATAATAACACTTATAATGAAGTGATTTGCTTTTGCTATTAATACATCTGAAGAAATCTCAGCATAGCTTTCATAAATGCTTATTGGACTTTTCTATCCATTTCCACAACCCAACACCTGATTATCCCCTTTGTTATTTCCATCAGGCACTAAGAGTATTTTGTGTTACTTAAAAATTGAGGACAACTTTCCTCAGCTGCTTTGAATGGGAAAACTGCCCGTGCTCCCAGTCCCTTGATTACACCCACGAGAATCTCCCTCCCACTTCAAACAATAAAACCCATTTCTGTCAGTAACAGCAACATGCTGCATTTGTTGAAGCTGCTTCAATAGAGGCAAAATACCCCTTAAATTAATTTATTTTCTCTTTAGCTTCCGATGCAATTGTAGTGTTTTATAATAAAAGGGAAATCCTGGGTAGGAAGAACGGTTTAAATATTTAAATATAGAGATTAAACTAGTTGCTGTAAGCTTAATCTGGAAAAGCCAAGCAGGAAAAATGATAAAGGGGATTAGAAAAGACACAGCAAACAGGAGGGAATTGGAATTAATGAAGCCAAGGAGCAAAGGTTGGTAACACCCTCCTGTTACAGAAGAATCCACATTGCCTGGGAAGTTTGGTTCTCTGATCAGTGACACCAAAAACCTCAGGTGATTTATTCATAAAGGCTTTGCTTAGCTTTGAAGTCAGAGAGAATTTTCCCTTAGTAAGGGCTTCAAGATGAGACCCCAGATGACAAAAGGCAGCAGATCAAGGAGGGTGCAATAAGTTTGTGAAGTGCAGGATGTCACTTATGCTCATCCAAAGTCATTTCCCTGCCCTCGTCCTCGGCTCTGTGCCAAGGAAAGCAGGGCCTTCCTCGGGAATGAATCACAGCTTTTACAAAGTAAAAAGATCATCTTTTGTTCACTGATTTATGGGGGGAAAAGTACAAATTCCCCCATGGCCAGACTTTAGCTAAATATTCCAATATTTACAGAAAAAAATGTAAACCTTGACAGGGAGGTGAGAAAATCGACACCAGCTCCTTCTTTCCCTTTTAAACTCCAAGCAGAGCAGCAAGTCCTCACTTTTATTGGAATTCAAGTATCACTCACAAGCCCTCGAAGAGGAGCAGGACTAGAGGTTTATCACATCAGGATCATAATGAAGGACCTGTGCTTTCTTCTTGAAAGATCTTGTTAACTCGTTAAGGAGCACTTCGGCTGGGTTTTGTTTTTCTCATGTGCCTGCTGCAATATATACCGGAGAGAGGAACTGAAACACCACTTCACTGCAAAGAAAGTAGGGGGTTTTTTCCCCCTCTTTATTTTCAGGACTCTCAAGGACAATGGGTTATTAGTGGCCTTTCACTCTCCAGGGCAGGAACTTTTCAGGCTTCAGAAATTTTTCCCCTGTTGAGTGAATGCAATCCATTGAATTTCTTTATTACTTTCATGTTGCTAAGGTCTACTTCGATTTCTGAGCAAATAATTAACTGCTACTCAAACCAGGAGAACGAAACTGGAACTGTAACAGTAACACAAAGAAATCCTCAAATAACCTCAGAATGGCATGAACTGATTTTTTATTTAGCTACCAGTCCTGAAAAATCAAGGTAAATCATTTTGGATTGGCTTTAACAAAAGCATTTTAAACCCTCTTGAACTAAAAAGTAAAATTGATGGCTTTCTTGTGAAATGAAAACCTCCACTTGTTCTGGGCCTCTAAAAGCTTTGAGATTGTTTAATATTAAATATTTTAAGAGATGAATGCATTTCATTTAGTAGAACTTTAAAATTATTAACCTGGGATTTTTTTCTCCCAAAATTTTTTCATCTTTTTTTTTTTCTGATTAAAAAACCTACAGAAACTGGAAAAGTATTGTATTGGCAACATGAATTGAGCTGTCTCTGTATTTTTGGAAAAGCTATAGGCAAATTTTTGTTTCCAAAGAAAAAGTCTGATCAACAGCCCAGAAAAGCAATGACTGTACGTGCAAGGGAAAAAAAATAATGGTGTTTTTTTGTTATCTCCAAAGATAAAATGGAAGTAATATATATTTAATTGTTGCCCATGAAAAACATGTGGACTGTTAAACAGAGAGGAATAATGTTTTTAAGCTGAAGGGGGTGGTAGATGATGGTGCATATCCTCTTATTTTTGTAAAGAGAATGGAGATTGAGCAGTTACCACATGGTTTCACAGAGGGAAAATAGGCTTTTTCACTTGGAGGAGAGAAAAAGAGTATTGGACAAGTGCTGAAGATGCAATTCCCAGCACATCCTGCCTCTTTTGAACATCTCTGGTTTAGTGCCTGCCTGGCTTTGTGTGCCATCCCCACTTACACCCACACACTGGACTGTGAGGCAGCAACTGGCATCTGATGTTCAGAGCAATCATTTTCCTGAAAACTGTGGGAAGGACAAGGCTTTCACTTCACTTAAGCTAAGAAAAAAGTATTTTCAGTCTGTTTTTTCTCTGTTATCTGGAAGTCAGTCACTGAAACGTGCAGGGAGAAGAGTAATGAGCTCAAAATCCTCTGGATTGGTACATCTTTATTTCCATATAATTTGAAATGCAAAAGGCACAGAATGTGATATCACAGCCCAAGAAAACAAGACAGTAAACCAGTCACCTAGAAATACAACCCAGGTGAAGCCATCAGCAATGAGTTACCGTGCAAGTGCATCAGGCAA
This sequence comes from Manacus vitellinus, assembly GCF_001715985.3. Classification (NCBI taxonomy): domain Eukaryota; kingdom Metazoa; phylum Chordata; class Aves; order Passeriformes; family Pipridae; genus Manacus; species Manacus vitellinus. The sequence continues at coordinate 3,048,696 of NW_021940571.1, forward strand.
ACTGATAATATTTTAAAAAATTCTTTCAAAGTTCTTTATAAAACTGTGAGAGTTCCCTAAGAAACCAGGGAGATGTCAACAGCATTTCAATGTGTACGAGGTGGGACAGCAGTTCCAGGAATTAGACCATTAAATCTCTACATTCAGATCATGGAAATGTTAAAAAATGAATGAATGTGGTGCTTTTCCATACGGTTTAGTGGGCAGGGGGTGTTTGGTCAAAGGTTGGACTTGATGATCTTGGAGGACTTTTCCAGCCTTAATGATTCCATGATTCTCTGATATGGGTCACTCAGAACAGGCAAATTCCATAAATTTTAATGACATTTGCAGCTGTCACAGCAAAAACCTCTTTACTTCACAAAGGTATTTTAACCCAACTGCTTTGTAATCCATCAGTTAAATTTGGCTGTTGCATTTTTTTCTATTGCATAAGGAAGTTCTTAATTGCTCCTGTTGAAAATCTAAAAATGGCTATATTTATTGATTTACTTTTTAAAAGTGTTAAAAACTTGGGAAATTTCATTCCTTCTATTGTAAAGTTACCCTTGAGCTAATGTTCTGCAGTTCAACTGCAAGAAACTAATAGTGTAGCCAGGGAAAATCAGGTGTATTTATTTCATCTTACTGAAAAGTTTCAAAATATGACCCACAGGAATTCATTTAAATGTCAAAATTGGTATTAAAGAGGGGAAAAAAATAAAAAAAGAAAAAAAACAGTTGAAGAATAAGTAAAAGGAAGAAAAGATGTGACATGTCTATTCAGTCCTCACAAAACAGGGTCACCTGTCCTGAAAGTACTATTGTTAGATATTTATTTAATCATATTTGAAAGTCTTTACTTCACAGAAAATCTATATTTTCTGCAATCTACTCTGGCTTTTAGCCATTCTTATTGTTAGCAAATGGAAAGATTGTCCTAATAAGCTCCCTTTGGGATTATTTTATCCCAGCAACACAAAACACTTTACTCAGAAAATTATCCTCAAACCATTTCATTCCTGATGCAATTTTTTCCAGCCCCACCCTGCAAAATGGCCTCAATTATCCCAATTTCTACCATGTCCAAGCAGAGACATTAAAGAAAATATCAATCATGTCTGGATTGAGGAATTAGGAGTGATAAAAGCTAGGGGAAAACCACTTGGGCAGGGATGGTGGAGCAGGAGTGGGGTCAGTGGTGATGCTCAGGGTCAAGGGTCAGCTCTCAGAAACCCGGGAACTGCTGAGGGATCAAACCACTCCAACCTTCTACCTTTTGCAGGATGGCTGCAAATCTCCTGCAGGAAGGGCCTCTGAAGGCTTTGATTTGTCCCAGGGATGGTGATCCACCACCTCCTGGGCTGGGTTTGATGGATGATGTCCCGTGCCCAGAAACACGCACGTAAAACCTCGTTTGGCTCTGGATTCTGCTGGTTCTTGTGTGACTCAGAGGGCAGCTTTATTGAAAATAAAGTGGAATGAATTAAATCCAGACATGGAGAATGTATTTAAACTTGGGAACAGCAGAGACCATTTTTTCTGGCCTAAATATTTATCATTAAATTTTCCTCAGAACTATTTTCATTGTCTGGCACCTGACAAGCGAATCCTGATTTTAGTTTCACTGCAGCTCCCTGCACCAAGGCATCAGCTTCCATCCTCCTAATTACTCCACACTGACATGGACTGTGGATTTTTTGCACCTCAGCCTTCTTTTGTTAAGTAACTACTTAATAATGGCATTATTTAACTCCCAACCATGATTTAACTTGTGTTTTATGTCATTGATGCAGCTTCCCACTCTGTTTTTAAATGTCCCACTATGCTTTGGGAATCAATAACCCCATGTATGTATAAATATATATATATATGGCTTTTCAATTTCTCACAAAGCAGCACTTCAATATGTCCCACAGGATTATCAGATGACCCAGGAAAACCTACACACTTTGTCAGCCTTGGTTTGAGCTGAAATCAGTAAATCTTTTCTCTTTTCTCTCTTTCAGACCTCATGAACCCTCTTTTTGCCTGGGGTATATTTACATACATCCACTGACACCAACAAGGCAACGGGGAGAGCCTGGTTTACACCTTGCTCAGGTGCTTCATCTTTCTCCTTTGTTCTTGCTTTAGATCAAACCTTTGTGAAAAAAAGGGCTTTTCGTGAAAATATTTATATTCCCCCACTCCTTGTGGGGGAAATTCTTCCCCCGGATTCTCTTCTTTGGGGATAAAAATAAACCTGCTCGGGTACAGCTGGTGGTATTGCATTAATTAGGACTGTAAAAATAATTATTAGGGAATTTACATATCTGCCACATCCTTAGCAATGGGAAAGACGAAATGTAATGTTGTGCATTATGTTGGAAATTCACAGCTAAATCACATCTTCGATAAAGAAAAAGAAAATAAACTACACAAGCTGAAAATTAGTCCAAAATTGGTGTCTTTGTGAGAAGATCTATATGATCAGGAGAGTACCAGGCAGAAGAATTTTTCATCCAAGGTAGACTTTTCTCACAAAAATAGACATATTATACAGAGGTTTATATCAGTACCTGTAATTTGGTGTTTAGTAGCTGCTGACACTAATTCTGAAATTCCTAAACAACACAAAAATAATTTAGTCTAATGACATTTCAGTAAAGCATTTTTTTAGGTTAAAAACTTACAAAACAGACAAACTAGAATAAACTGGAATTAACAATTAAAAAACTCTTAAGCACTTCTAGTGTTACAATTTGCCTCCGTTTCTCTTTTGCTCTTCAGTTCTGATGTGTTTCTGCTTGATGTGGGCGTTGCCAGGAATTTGGGGAAATATCCAACTTTTTGGCTTGTTCATCATCAACATCAAGAGAAGACCTTGTTGAGGGTTCTCAGCACTTTCCAAGCAATGTCTAAATATTTGCCTCTTAAAAAAAATAAATCAGCCACCAATCCAACCTGCAGGAGCTTTTACTGCAGTTAAAGTGGAAATGTCAAGCTCAGGTTATTCCCACATGGAAATAGTTACTCTAAATGCATTAACAAAGTGCTACAAGGAGTGTGACACAGGTGGCAGATTGAAGGAAAAGTCTATTATGGGAGCAATGGACCAGATTAGTCCAATGTTGTGTTCACTCATAGTGAGCCTGTAGGAGAGGAAATACAAGAGTGCCCTTGACATGGTTGTCTCCATGGGCTCCCAAATTCCCTGGGTTTCACAAACTTGGAATGAGGATTTGGTGAAAATATTGTATTGACATAATTTCTAACACAGGTGGTAAAAAAGTATTCCATTGCAGCTTTCAAACAGATAAGGCAGAAGCTTTTAATCTTCAATCTTCTAAAAACTGAAGAATTTTGCTGTCTCATTTTACAAGAAGCAAATGCTGCTGGTTAATTTTTTTACTTTTATTTCTTTTTCCTTGATATGAAGAAATACAATTTTTATTAGTACTACTATTGAAAGGAGGCTTAAGAACCTGGATCAGCCCTCACCTATGCAAGCCCCTTCACCCTCCTCTCCGTAGGGATCCTGATGTCCAGCTGATGCCACCCTTCCTCTGGAATTTATCCACATGTTCTTCTTTTCACCCAGGCAATTCTCCATTGTTTAGAAAGCTCATTGTAAATGCAACCTGTGTTCTAATATTCCCCAGGGTGTTGGTGTAGGACACAGGACATGACTGAATTCAAATCCTTACTACGTATATTTTGATTCCCACCTTTGCAGCTGCTTTATTTTCTTTGCAAAATGTTGACTTTTGTATATTCTCTCTATTTTTTTTTTCTTTTTTTGTGTGTGTGTGTGTCTGGCTTCAATTTAGACACTATCACTTCAGGGCTCTACAATTCTGGGGAAGAGCATGCCCAGCATAATTGGGCTCTGATTTTCTTGGCACCCTGGTGGACTAATATGAGGTGTTATGACTACTACAGAGTGTAATGCTGAAATCAGCATAAAGCCTGACTGCAGCACAGCTCAGAGCTAATAAAACCAGCTAAAGTACAGCTCTAGGAGGGTTGTATTTAACATGCCAGCTATTAGTGTCTGCTGGCAGTAGATAAATATCAAATATTAATATTTTTATTAACTGAGAATTCAGAAAGTAATCTAATTAACGTCCTAATAAAGAAAAATATTTGCCAAAGAATTAATCACACCTTGAGATAGTTCACTCCATTAGTTTTGACATCTTCATCTGAAGGAGCTGCCTCTGCATCCCATTCTGGGCACCATTAAATGCAATTAATTGGGGGGAAGCAGCTGTTGTTGTATCATTTGCTATGACCAAGACAGAGATGCGATTTCAAAGCTTTTTGTTATAAATATTTTCAATTCTGGTAATTCTGGGAGTCAGCAGGCTCTGGCACGAGAGTGTTGGGAAATATGTTCTCCCCAGGATGGAGACAGGGAGGGATTTCTCCACTCTCTGATGGCTCTGAGCCACCCCTTGAGCTTTCTCTTGCCTGGGGGTCTTCACAGCAGCTGAGCTTGGTGGGAGCTGGAAATAATGGTTATGAAAAGGTAAGATGTTTTCCATGTTGCTTATCCAGACCTCTGTTGCAAACAGAAAGAACTTGCATGGTCATGTCCCAGAAAACAACACAGCAAACAACAGGAAAACAAAGGGATGAGGTTTTTCCAGCCCACTCTGTGCAAGCTGGAAGGGTTGTTTCCTAGAACAGACACTGAAGTCGATTTTCCAGACTAGTTTTGAGACACCCAAGTGATGAGATACCCTGGGGCATTTCTTTTATGATCCTTCTTTACCTCCTGCCCTGATGTTCAACCTTCATTTTTCTTTTTCTTACTCTTCATGAAATTACCCCAGGTTATGAAATTAAGCATGATACATCGTTTAATTGTTCTCCTCTCTGATTCTGCAGCATAAAAAGTAAGAAAATAGACCAGCAAAGGAGAATTAACAGATGTTGTAGCCGAAATAAAGCAATGCTAATTATTTATACTTTATGAAAAAAATCCCATTTGCTATTTGTAAGTTTAATGTCACATCACACATAAATATTGATAATAATGGAATATAGAACCTCCATAGTCTGCAGGCATAATTGGTTTGCCTTCACATTGTCTTATTTTACATAAGGAGAAAATCAGTTGCAGTTTTAAATGAATTGTTGGAGGTCTAGCAATCCTGCCTCTTGCAGAGGGAGAAGTCAGAAAGTCACTTTCTATTGCTCATCCCTTTGCTCTAAATCTCACCTTATGCTATAAATTAATTCATGTGTGTGTGAATTCATGGCAAACACAACATGATATAAGATGTGCTTGTGCTTCTGATTACAAAAGGAGAACCATAAAAACTAAACACCTCTAAAGCCCTGAGGCAAACCCAGGAGTAAGAAGAGTTATATGAGGATGAGTTTAAACAAAACCAAAATGTTTGGATATGACAGAGAAGATCCAAGGAATTATCTGCCTTGCCAGGCTGTAATAATTTAAGTGGAAAGAAGCAGCCATAAAACACTAAGGAGGAAAAAAGGTGGTTTCATTTCTGCACCAGTTTGTAGAGCTTTTAAGTTGCATACCTTTGCTTCCTCCCTACACAGCAGGTCTGCTGCCAAAGATAGAACACTATTTAAATTTCCTCTCTCCCCATCCTTTAAGCATCACTGATAGCAGTGTAATCCTCACCTCCTGTCTCCTGCATTTTCTCTGAGTCTCTTTAGTAGCTCATATTCATGTTTTTTCCAATAATGAAGGCTTTCTGCTGATAAAACTCTTACATATTTAAATGACTTTTCCAAGCAAATGTAGTCTCCTCTTCTCAACTTCCAGTCAAGACAAGCAAAAAAAGAGCCCAATTTAAAGGAAGGAGACTATCAACCAGATGGGTAGAAATATGTTCTCTGCGTGCCTGCACTAAAAGGAGAGAAGATATAAAGCAGCATGAATTGGTCTTCTAAAACATTTAATGCAGTCTCTTCACTGTCCTTTTTCTTTCATAATACTTGAAAAGCAGGTGTTTTTTTTCGTGAGTAAAGAGTCTGGCTGGAAGTCAAACCTCCCTCCAGTGTCAGCGGGTGCATCCTGGGAACTGAGAGTGTGGCAGGACTGCAAAAGGTGTTCTTGGGAAATTCTGTCTTCAAATCTTCGGAACCAACTCATTCCCAGGACCAGTGAAACCGGGAAAAGCGATTCACTCAGCCAGAGCTTTGTGTCTCCGTCCAAACCCCCAAATAAAAGGTCTAATTCAGTGTCCTGCTGAGTAATCGATGTACTCTTTAGGCCTTAATGAGACCACTCAAGGAGCCGCCTCAGGGCAGTTAAGGAGTGTAAATTAAGGCAATCATTTTTCAAAAAGTTGGTTCAAAAGCTCTGATTGCTCAGCGTTACCAGAGCTCCGCAAAGCTCACTCGTGGTCGGGGCTGTAGGAATGTAAAGACCTGCTGTCAAGACAAAGTTGACGACGGAGTTTTGATGGAGAACCCAACCCAGGAGTTTTGATGGAGAACCCAACCCACGGTTCATTCCCAGCAGGAGCTCATCCCGGATGGTTCACCTGAGGAGAGCAAGGGCTTCGGTGCTCTCTGGGGTTTCAGATGTTCCCTGTTGGAAGTGCTGTGGAGAAGAAACATCACCAGGATGCCTCGCTGAGTCCTTCAGGGTCTCTGTGAGACCTGAGCTCCCCAGAGAAGGAGCAGATGTGAGAAACAAAGTCTCAAATTATAATTGAATAGGAGTTTATTATATGGAAAAAGCAAACAGCCGGCTGGGTGACAGAAATGAGGACTGATTCCCCAAATCTGCACACCTACTACAGTGTACATTTGGCATTTATTTTAGCTACTTCATGCATATTAATTATATCATATACATATACATTTTACAGCTAAATATTTAATATATGGGTTTTCTTACAGCTAAAGCTAAATGGTTATCTCTACAACCAGTCATAATTCCTGCATTCTTGGATGAACAGGCGCCTAAAAAGATTTCAAGTTCTACCATATTTTATTCTTAGGATAGCAGGGAGGTTTAGGACTTGCTGACCTTGCAAGGGTCTGTTTTATTTCTTTATGGGGGTGTAATTAAGTTTTACAACCCGTTTGTTTTATTTTGATGTAGTCATCCGTTTGTTTCACGAGTCACAGCTATTCATCACACAGAGATTGTTGTGTGAGGCACAAAGAGAGAAGGTGGAATGATCAGATCTCCAAACCGTTTTCCATACAAACATCCAGTCAATAAAGGACAAAAAAGAACTATTGGAGACATTTTTTTCTCTAAAACTACAAGAGTACTCTTGGTATAAGGCACTGATATCTGTTCCAAATCAGAAGAATGTGGACTGACATAAATAATATTCTTAAATCTAATCAAGCCCAGAGCTACAGTGCAGAGCTTTTCCCATACCCATGGACACAAGGCAAAGATGCTGGAATTAGAGTGAGCACACCAGAACCAACCTCCTTGCACTGCTGTAAACTTGAGATAAATGGCAGGAGAATCAGGCCAAGTAGAAAAGAAAAGAGGGGGCAAAGCACAAACTGGCTCCAGGGAGAAGGGAGGGGGAAAGAGGCTCCAAAATAACACTGAAAAATGTTTTTGCCTTTCCTATCCCTTGTATTGAACACACCGACAGAAAAAAAGGCTCCCAAGGGATGGTCAGAGGGAAAGATTATTGTGGAACACTTTAAAATGCACTTTACTTCACCCACATTCGTCTGAGAGACTGGGAAAAAGAGATAAGAAGAGGAGATGAAATAATATGAGGAATAAAATATTAACATATACACAACATGTCAGAAGCACAAATAATGGAATATTTGATATTTTGACTCTTTCAAGCTTTGTGATTCCCAGAAAAGCATTTTATTTTTGAATGAATTAATTAAATGTACATTAATACCTTTCACTCACATAAAATTTGAAGGCATTTTAACAACTTAATTACATTGTGGCATGGAAAGGAGCTTTTCCATCTTTCACTCTTTTTCTGCCATCTCGCTCTTTCTCATTAGAAACTTTAGGAAAACATTCAACTGGATTCCTGGAAATACCCCCACAGGTATGTTTTTTTTTCTTGCCTTCACAAAGTATTAAAGAAAATCAATAAATAATAGTGATTACTGAGGAAGATTGTCTCTACCTGCCTGGTGGCACAGGAAACTCTCCAGAGAACCTGAACTAATGTAATTTAAAATTATGTTTTTGTATGTGCTGCTCATTCCTACATGCTTTTTCATGTATCAGGCTATGAAGCAATGAAATTCACTTTAATTTTCCACTTCTCTTGGATGCAATGACAAGCTTAGGCTGATTCAGCAGAGTAGAAATAATTTTGACACTTGCAGTTACCAGATGAGGTTTAATATAGGGATTCAAGCTGTCATGGGAAATCTGCAAGTGCTTGCAGATTCATAAGTTTATCCATAAATGTTTAAGAATTTGCAAGTATTAGGGGCCCATTTTCAAATAAAATTTAAAAAAAAGGGTAGAAAAAAAAACCTTTTAAGCTTTTTGGGAATTTAAGGTAACACATAAAGCTAACAAAAAATTCTCATTGAAAGGAAAGCTGAGCCACAGAAAAACTGGGTTTTTTTAGGTATATATTCCTGGTTGTTCTGTTGAGATTAATGGTTCCATCTCTCTGGGAAGCTGCAGTATATCTGTGTGCAGATCTGCATCTCCCAACACAAAAAGCAGCCTGGTTTGAAGGCTGAGGCATTAAATTCTCCCCCCACAGTATGAATCTGTTCTGCTAAAGTCATCAAGAAAATATCGGGTTGGGGTTTTGGGGAAAAAAATTGCCAAAAGGGGGGAATGTGTCATGTGGTGTCCCAGCTTTCCTTCAAAATTCCAGCTGCTGGTGGCCTGTGGCTGTGAGTGCCTGGAGCTCCCTGAGAGCACGTGTGGGACATGAACAAATCAACCCTGCAGGGAGAAACATCCCAAACCCACCATTCCAGTGCAGTACTCCCTGATCCAGTGGGAACATGCCCAGCTGGTTCCTTCATGGGCTTTCATGGTTTCCCTTCTCCCTGTATTTTTCTCCCAGCTGGATATTGTTGTTTTGACAAGCTGGCTGGGGCTCAGCTCCCTGGAGTGGGTGCCCAGAACATTGGAGCTCATCAGGAATCACAGAACATCCTGAGTGGGAAGGCACCCACAAGGATCATGGAGTCCAACTCTTATCCCTGCACAGACACCCATGTGCCTGAGAGTGTTGTCCAAATATTCCTGGAGCTCTGGCAGCCTTGGGAAGTGACCAAACCCTGGGGAGCCTGGGCAGTGCCAACCACCCTCTGGGGGAAGAACCTTTTCCTGAGATCCAACCTGCCCCTGCCCTGACACAGCTCCAGCCATTCCTTTGGGTCCTATCAGAGGAGTCAGTGCCTGCCCCTCCACTTCCCCATGTGAGGGGAGGACCTTTCCTTTGGCCACCAAGCAGTGGGAATGGTCCAGAGATCCCCAACTCCATGGTAGTGGCTATTCCATGGTTTAAACACCCTTCAGGGACCCCCTGGATTCAAACCACCCAGCTTTCCAGAGTGATCCAAGGCCCTTGGATAACATTCCCCTCTTGGACCAGAGCTCACTCCCTCTCTTGCCCAAAATGCCTTTCACACAATCACGGAATGATCAAGGTTAGAAGGATCCTTGGAGATCATCCAGTCCAACCTCCCTGCCCAAAGAGGGTCTCCTCAAGCACACTACTGGATTGTGTCCAGATAGCTCTTGAATATCTCCAGGAAGGAGGTTCCAGCACCCCTCTGGCAGCCTGTCCCAGTGCTCAGCCACCCTCACTGTAAAGCTCTTCCCTGCCATCCCAGAGATCTGGTCAGCTTTGGCCGTGTTGCAAGGAAAACATTCACACTATAAAACTAAATAGAAATCTCAGTTTTCTTATTAAAAAGTTCAATTTCTGCAGAAGATGCTGACAGGGGCTAAAATTTTGCACTTCAGGAATATTGTTTTTATTGTTATGTAGATTACAGAAAGCCTTGGCTGAACTGTTCCCCCCTTCCAACTTGTTTTAAGCACTTAAAAACACACTGCTGGATCCAAGATCTGCCCTACTCAGGACTTGAATGTCCTCCACATGTTCCAGTAGGACTTGCAGCTGACATTGCAACCTCCTCAGACACCTAAATTACTCATCTTACATGTCATATGTGTGCTCTCTACAACTACCTGAATAAAGGTTGTACCAAGGTCTGGCCTCTTCTCCCGGGCAAAAAACAACAGGACAAGAGGAAAAGGCCTCAAGCTGTGCCAGGGAAGGCTCAGGTTGGACATCAGGAAGAATTTCTTCATGGAAAGTGTTCTCAAGCATCGGAAGGGGCTGCCCAGGGAGGTGGTGGACTCCCCATCCCTGGAGGTGTCCAAGGAATGACTGAACGTGGCACTCAGTGCTCTGGGCTGGTCACAAGCTGGTGATGGGCCAAGGTTGGACTCAATGATCTTGGGGGTCTTTTCCAAACCCGATGATTCTGTTAGTTGATGATCTTAAAATACTTAATGTGAATATACTTGACAGTCTTGCCCTCCTTTGGTCATTTTTAGTGTTATTTGGCTTTATTCACCCTTCCATATAATGACTTTATTGAGAATGGACCTCCACCATTGCTGTGTTTTCTTGGAAAAACTCTATTTATAGAAAATTCTACATGTTGCTGGACACAGCACCTAGAGATTAATATTTGGGGTGTCAGTTTGCAGACACAGAGTAAAAAATGTTCAGAAACAGGGACAAGGAGAGTGTGGATAAGGAATTGCTGCTATCACTACTATATAACTGCTATCACCTACACTGCAGGTGTAAAATTTATGCATAGGGAGATAAATGATTTCCTTAAAACTATACTGCAAGTCTGTGGTGTAGAGAATTAAATCCCATAGTCCTAACCTCAATCCATTAACCACAAACTCATCTTACCCAGCATGTCAATAGCTGGAAGCAGAATTTTTCTGTTTGACAGCTTCATGCTTTGTATGTTAAAAGATTCCACTCCCTCTCAGTGAGTTCCTGAGCCCTGGCCTGGGAGTAACAGCATCTTATTGGAAACAAGAAGGAGCTGGAAATACATGGGAAGACCTTTATCCTGTCCAAGATTTTCTCTAGGATCTGTTGTCCATGCATCAGCCTGCTCCCCAGTGGGACCAGGTGGCTGTTTCTCACAAATAAATGATATTATGAAAAGCTGCATAAATAAAAAATAAACACCACGATGTATTCCATGGCATCTCAAAGTATACAGGGGCAGAGAGGGATTTGGGATAGAAGGGAATGAGCTGGTTATGCATTAGCAGGGAATAAATTAAAGGATTAGTGCCTGGGGGATTGTGGCAAGGGCTAAAAGTGTTTGCTGCAGGAGGAAACAGGCTCCAGGATCATTCTGTTGTCCCAGGTACAGTAATAAAACATGTGCACTGTGTCCCTGGAGATGCTTCCCACTCATAAAACACCTTAAAATGTTGCTTTGCTGTGCCTGCTGGTGGTGGGTGGTTTCTCTAGGAAAAGACTTATGGAATCTCTGCTTTGCTGAATGTGCAGCATATTTGGATCATAGAATCATGGAATCATGAGGTGGTCTGGGTTGGAAGGGACTTTAAAGCCAATCCAGTCCCACCCCCTGCCATGGGCAGGGACACCTTCCACTAGCTCAGGTTGCTCCAAGACCCATCCAACCTGGCCTTGGACACTTCCAGGGATCCAGGGGCAGCCACAGCTTCTCTGGGCAACCTGTGCCAGGGCCTCCCCACCCTCACAGCCAAGAATTCCTTCCTCATATCCAATCTAAACCTACTCTCTGTCAGTTTGAAGCTGTTTAAACATCTCCAATCCCGATCCAAAGCCTGGCACAGAACAATCAGGTCAAGGCTCGAGTTTTGCTTGACCTTGAGGATGGACTTTACAATTAAAGAAATAGCTTAAAGCTCCTCAAAATCATAACATTCTCAACTTGAGATGACACAGACAGGAATAAAAGAAAAAAATGGGTTTTTCTTGTGTTCATTAATTCTTAATCTTTAAAACAAAGGTTGTCTTAATGCTCAGGAAACCTTCCTGCAATGCTTCAAAAGTGGTACAAAATGGGGGGGATGATTGACAGAGGTTAAAGCAGTGACACTGGTTCAGTGTTTTATACATCATCTCAAGTTTTTTTAGTGGTTATACAGCACTACAACCTACACATTTTAAGCACTAAGTGCAAATCATTTCTCTCCTGCCACTGAGTGCTCCCATTCATCATCTGCATTTCCCTTTCCTACAGCAGGCAAAAAAAAAAACAACCCAAAAAACACTTAAAAAAGTTGCACAACCACACTGAATTACTATTATTTTATGCTCTTGAAAAGAAGGGAAAAACCTGTTTGCTGTGCCCACAGAGAGCAGGACAAGAAGGTTTGAGATTAAATTGTAGGGAAGGTGATTCTGCTCAGGCATTACAAGATTTTTGTGATCTAGGAGGTTGCAGGTCTGGAGCATTGCAGGAATAATCTTGATAAACAAGGAAGGGTTTTCAGGTTGATCAGGTCTTAGGGAAGAGAGGTGGACTGGATGACTCTTGATTGCCTGACATTTTCTTAAGTGATGCTTTTAAACTCTTTTTTTTCCAATATGTGATGCCAACTTACCTCGAGGAAGCTGAAAGGTTTGTAGGCAGAAATGTCCACTTCATCAAAAAAAGGGCACTAAAAAAGAGAAACCCAAGGAAAAATGTTTTTTTAGATAAAAAGTAATATTTTGGGGGTTTTCTTACTATTTTGCTAAAGGATTCCATTTCACTTTGTGTAAATTGTTGAAAGACTGGCCTCATAAAACCTACTATTTTTAAGATGTCCCATGAAAAGGAAATATAACAGGTCAGAAATTAAAAAAAAACAAATTAAATCTTAGTTATCCGATAAACAGTTGTTGAAGCAACAAGAATTTTTACATGGACAAGGCCCCAGGTTCTTTTAAAATATCTTTTATATGCTTATTTTGAAAAGTTTGATTTCATTTTACAGTGGAAGGATGATTGCCAATGAGAGCAGTTTTGCCCTGGGTAGGCAAACAAGGTGACAACGTGTCCCAAATCCTCTGAGCATGGTCAGCACTTTTCTCTTTCAGAGAACAGAGGGGCCTCCCCTGGCTGACTGTAGCTCCTGCTGCTGAGATTTTTGGCACGAGGCATTTTTGGAAAGTTCTTTGGAAGGAAGCAGGATGCAGATCAGACACAAGGTCCTTGCAATCAATAGGAGTTTTCATACAGATCTCAGATAGTTCATGTATTATTTAAAATACCGTTGGGAACTTGCCAGGAATCACTTGAGAATGCACAGACTAAAAGCAAGAGAAGCACCTCCAGTCTGATGGGAAATTCTCTCCTCTGATATTGGGCACCATTTCTGCAGATATTGCTCCTCCAAGGCAGTGGCAGATGCCACCTTTGACACCTTTAGCACATCCCAAACAGTCATGGCACTGCAGTTCAGAGCTCCTGCTGAAAATTCAAATGTATCTTGCATTTTGAAAACGAGACCAGCATTATGAAATGTCTACTTTATGTGTATATATGTATATTTGTATCTGCTAAAGTAACAAATTCCCCAGAGGGGTGTATTTTTCCACATCCAACCGCTGGTCCCATTTTGATTGTTCCTAAAGCATTAAAAATTAAAGAGAGAAAAGATGAACTAATTAATATCAAATGGAGAAATCGATCTGTTATAAAATACATATTGAGTACAATGAGGTCTTTAATTTGCTGGTGTTTTACTTCAGGAGCAGAGAAAGAGGGAGAATGTGAAAAAACCCCAGACAGATCAGAGATGATGTGAGCAAAGTTTTCAAGATTTCATCCCCCCAAATATAAAATAAAGTAGATGTATCAGTGACTTGCTTCATAGAGGAACCTGCAGCTTTGTGGTGAATTAGGAATGCCAAACACACACAATTAGTAGGTTCATTCTGCTAAATGGTTTTAATTATTCTTGGCAGAGGTAGAACAATTCTACAAAAGTTATTTATGCTTTTTTTTTAATTAATTGAAGAATTTAAATGAAGCACTTTAAACAGTAGTGCCCTTGATTAAATATGCACAGTGCAATTGGCAGCTGAACCCTAGACCTGAAAACTAGGGGTGTCCAGCCTGGATGCCTTCCAGAATTTTCCTGCACAGGCAGGAATTTTAAATATTTAATACATTTATTCTCATAAATTTTATGGAATCACAGAATAGGTTGTATTGGCAGGGACCTTAAAGACTATCTTGTTCCAACTCCTGCCAGGGGCAGGGAACCTTCCACTAGAAGGAAGGATTTCACTGACAAAACACTTTGTTTGAAGGTTTCAAACCAAATTAATTCTCTGATCTTGGATAAATTCTTGGAGATCCCCATGCACTTTACAGATAAGATTTTTCAGGAGGACCCAGCACTTGCCTTGGTTTCCTTCCAATCCAAATAAAAGACCGATTTGTTTAGATGGGAGCAGAATTAGGGCAGTGCAGTGACTTCTGATATCCTAAAAAAGGATAGACAGGACAAACCCTTGCGTTGAGAAGTGTTTTATGACATAAAAATTTACATCTTAGAATATGAATCTCTAATTTTGAAGGTCTTTTGATCTTATTCAGCATCATTTATTGTCCAGTGAATTATAAAAATAGATTATTTTCAGTGTATAGCTAAAAACATTCAAGATTTAAATCACATACAGCCAGGTTGCTTCACATAACTGCACAACCCCCCTTTTTAAACCAAAATAATCCTGTTATTATTTGGGATACAAAATTAGAGAAAAGCAATTCTGTCACTAAAGAGCTTAAAAGCTAAATAAAAATATTCCTGTGATTTCTATCCCCCTTCAAGTAGTTTCTGTAGCATTTAAAAATTATTTTATTCAAAACCTGTAAAAGGGTTTTAGAGTAGGACATTGCTTTGCAAGATGCTGCAGGGTACTGCAGGGTGTAAAACTTGCAGGAATAAAGGACTTAGAGATCCTAGAAAAAAATGGTGATGCAGAATTTTGGGAGGTTTGGATGTTTAAGGTTAAATAGAGCAGAAAAGAATAGAGGAAGTAGAAAGTAGATATTTTGAATAGAAAATAGAATTTTGAATAGAAAAATAAAATATAGAATAGAAAATAGAAAATAGAAAATAGAATAAAAAATGGAATATGGAATAGAGAAGAGAAGAAGAGAAAAGAGAGAAGAGAAGAGAAGAGAAGAGAAGAGAAGAGAAGAGAAGAGAAGAGAAGAGAAGAGAAGAGAAGAGAAGAGAAGAGAAGAGAGAAGAGAAGAGAAGAGAAGAGAAGAGAAGAGAAGAGAAGAGAAGAGAAGAGAAGAGAAGAGAAGAGAAGAGAAGAGAAGAGAAGAGAAGAGAAGAGAAGAGAAGAGAAGAGAAGAGAAGAGAAGAGAAGAGAAGAGAAGAGAAGAGAAGAGAAGAGAAGAGAGAAGAGAAGAGAAGAGAAGAGAAGAGAAGAGAAGAGAAGAGAAGAGAAGAGAAGAGAAGAGAAAAATAGTGTACAGAAAGTGTAAAACAGTAACAGACTGGGCACATTATTTTACTTTTTGAAACAGTTGTAGAAACTTTTATGGAATATTTTGGCTTTGTTTTCCTGGTAATGAAGGTTTTAAAACCCACCAACCTTCAGCACTGGAGGAGGATGTACCTTTCCATTTCACTGGGTTTATTTCTCTCTAATCATCAGGTTTTAGTACATCCTTCCACTGCCCCCAAAATCTAAAAATCATAAAAATCAGTCAGGGCTAAAAAAGAACTTTTTGGTTTCTCTGGAGCAGTGCTGGTTGTTCCAGGCTGTTTAATCCATGATCCAAACTTCTAGCATGGTGAACAGTAGGAAAAGGATCCCACCATCTTGCCTGTGGATCCATCCCAAAATCCCATGGAATCCCAGCTGGAATCCCATGGGGGCTCAGAGACCAATCCCACCTCAAATTTCAGAGTAGAGCTGGTTAGTTCTTCTATGTGTTTTTTGTTGGTTTGGTTTGTTTTTTTTTTTTTTGATGCTGATTTACTTTTAATAGAGATCACAGTTCATTAGCTGATTACATATATAAGAAACTTTGTGACAACAACAATTATTTAAACGAGTCAGACACCTCAAGATCTATTTATCTCCTGCTAAAAGTAAGAAAGACACATAAAACTTGGGGGATGCATAAAAAAACTCTCTGAAATGTCTAGTCCACCTCTGGATTTTTGCTCCTTTTTTAACCTTAGGGCATGCAGTATTAGCTAATGGATTTTAAACTAGATCTAGCTCAGTGGAGAAGGCTTTTCAATTTTATATGCAGCAGAAAAAGTGAGTTTTCACACAGAATTTATATTCCTTGCTGAATCGAAGTCCATTTGCCTTTGATCATCATAAAGAAATATAAATCAGCTGTAGCCTTCCTTTTGATTATTTACCCTTTTACACAGACCCCTCAGGCAGAAGAGACTCGTGTTTGCTCTTGATTAATTTGCTGTTGTGTCTTTTAAAGGCATGTGCTGGTTGCAGCAGAAACATGAGGGGTTTTTTTGTGCTGAAACCAGTGGACAAATCATATCATTTCCTCTTATTATTCCCGTTGCAGGAGAGGTGCAGACAAGCCATAAAACTACCAGGTTTTAAACAAATGAGGTGGGAAGTGATGGCTATGAGGGGGTTTTATAGAGCAGTTCTTATTTCACATTTCTACTGGAAAATAAAAAACACTGTAATTTCTCAGCGTTGTTCACAGGCACTGTTAGACCAGAAATTACCTGAAGTTAACCCTCTGCACATTAATTAGAGATTGCTTGGGCTAAGCCAGACTTTTCTGGAATCTTTTAAACATACGGGAAAGAAATAAAAGGACCCTTAAAAAATTCAGCTTCGGGGAAAATATACAGAAACAGTTGCCTCCTTCCTGCTAATTTACAAAATCCTGTAAATCCTGGGTTTAAGGGAAGATCTTGCAAAATGAGAAAGGCAATATTGCACTGTGAGGATGAGAAAGTCTGGTCTCTCTTCTGCCTTTATGAAAAAAGGTGGATAAATGCAGGAGGAGACAAGGCGTGGGAAGGAGTGACAGGACATTGGGAGTTCCCACTGCCCTGGATCTCAAGCCTTGGGACTGAAGGTCTTGAGTCCATCAAACACAGGAAATGTGGTCCCAAAACTGCCAGCCCTGCTTGCCTCAAACAACAAAGTCTGAGCAGGAGAAAGAAAGAAGGAATTCTGATTTTTTTCCATGAACACAAAGTCCTGGAGACAGAGTTGGGGTTTCTGTCCCAGATTGCTGCACATGGAGCTCCTGCTGTTGGTGCCATGAATTGGAAAAGCTCTTTGCTTTTCTTGTTTCAACCTGCCATTGTAGATGACCAAATATTGGGCAGGTTTCAGCTGGTTGGTGCTGTTACTCAGTGGTTTTATGTCACTCAGCTTTTTCTTCATTTCAAGCATTAGAGATATTCTAGGTTGCCACCAGATGGTAAATGTGTTTCAGATATGCTGACCACCCTTCCTGAAATGCTTGGCAATGCCTGGGAATTTTATTTCTTCTAGCCACTGGTCGCAGATGTAAAGTAGAGAAGAAAATGAGTTAATAAATGATGGATAGATGGATGGATGGATGGATGGGCAACTACAAATTGTTTGAATATGATTATCACTCCAGTTTTACCTCATGATCGAGGTTAAATATCCATATTGCTGAAATAAAGAAAGAATATTTTAGGATCTGCAATTAATTTCATAGGTCTTGCCTTAAAACATAGGAAACCCTCTTCTGTCTTCCCCATGTCTATAATTATGGTTTTCAAAAAAGATCAAAAAACCAGGGTGGTGTTATATGTAAATTCCCAAGCCACATACAAGGAATAAAAATGTTATTCTTGGCCACATTGTTTTCACTAAAGACCATAATGCAACACCTTAAAATATAATTATTAATCAATGTGCTGATGCTGCTGATTATCCAAAGTTACTCCTGGAAGGGTTAAATACTTGAGGTTGCATTACTGTTGGCAGCAAAATTGCTTAAAGTGCAGGAAAGTTACAGATATTCAGAAGCATTTTATGAAGTTAATCTAAAACATTTAAGTTAAATTAGGTTAAATTTGAGTGTGAAGATGAATGAGTAATTGATAAAGGTGAAATAAAAGTAGATTTTCTAGGAAGAATGTCCTAAAACAAGTGTGAGTCTTCAGGTGGTTTTCGAGGTATCAAAATTCACAAATTTCACTTTATAGTAATACATAGCTGTTGCTTTTTGTTTTCATGTAAAGCTCCCAGATATAATGTTAAAAAAGGTTTTTCGAAGCTCCTTTCTTAGACATCAATGTGGGATAGGAAGGTCAGATTTTGAGAGTCAACAGAAACACAAGGAAGAGGGTTTTTAACAGGGTTATGATCAGCCTAGAAGGGATATCTTGAAAGTCAATGGCAAATGCTTTCATTGCCTTTGGCAGAGCAGAGTCAGCCTGGATCTGGTCTCCTCTGGAAAACACCTCCTTGTTTTTCATCAAAAGATCATTTGAACTATCAAACACTTGAATCTGCAAAAATAGAAATCTCCGGAGGAAAAAAAAAGACTTAATGTTGACAAAAACAATGGTTGTGCTCCTTGCTTTTGATTGTGACAGGAAAACCTCCAAACCAACTTTTTTTTTTAATTTAGTTTTTATTTTATTTTATTTTTTAAGGATTCCTGCACAGCTGCCTCTGGTTCTCAGGTCCTGAAGGTACTTGTGAGCTGCACCCTTGGCAGCAGGTCCAGCACCTTTGGCCTCAGAGCAAGCCTTCAAACGGACAAAAAGGGAGGTGGTTGGGTACAAATATAAATAAAACAACACTGCACAGTTGGCACATACTCAAAATACTGTTGGATTGTCCTTTAGCACTGCTGTCCCCTGGGAGATGCAGTGCTGTCGCTCTGGGAAGTTAGAGGTGCTCCAGGAGTTCAAACATTGAATATATACCTGAGGATGCAGTTCCTCACCCCAAATATTTGCAAACCAAGCAGAGCAGACTAAGAAACTCGTTCTCATGTCACTTCTTCTGCCTTTTGTTGGATTTGAGAAATTAATTTAGATTTTTCTGGCGCTTGGGCCAATGACTGCCCAACCGCTGCTCATTCGTTCTCTATAAATACATTAAATTGTTTAAGAAAACTAAACATAACAATTGGAAGATATTATATATATTTTAAAGAAGGATTTCTGAACTGGAGGCTGTTGTTTGCCAGCTGATGTGTGTTCTGTGTGCGAGACATTGGCCTCCACCAGCAGCCAGAACAGAACACTGCAGGGTCAGGTGGTGATGGTGACTGCTGCTACTTCGCAATTTCTTGGTGACAGTGATAGATTTTAAAACAAATTGGTGCTTAGATTCCAGGGGAAAATCCCTCAGCAGATTACAGCAGTGTCAGGAGGGGTCAGAGCCAGGGCCTGATCCCTCTGACACATTTTCCTACCTCCTGCCTGTTGTTAAACAGCACAGGGAGAGGTTTCCACCTGCCCCTGCCCCAGTGAAATGCTGCAGTATTGCCCCAGCCCTCCCCTAAAAACATTTTAGCACATATTTAGGGCTTTTGTGTGGTAGATAGGGAAAGGAAGCAGAGAGGAATCCCCTCACACATGAAGCTGTTTGTCCTGTCCCTACCTGCCATTTGTTACACCACGGGCCAAGACCAATAAAAAGGAAAATAGATATTTTACCTTATCTTATCCAGGCAGGACCCAAGTTGTCAGAGAGGTCACGCTGATGAAAAACAAATCTGCTGAGGACATCCAGTCTTGCAACAAATTCACTGAAAAGACCAGAATCTGAAGACCTTTAACTGGTAAAAGGCTCCTAATGGATAATTTGTGATGTAGTGAGTGATAGAGTGAATTATTAGGAAGCCTGAATTTGTGGAACACACATCTGGGGTGCTGAGCCAAGATCTGCTTATCCCCTGCCCCAAATAGCACCAGAGCATAAGCAACTTTCTGACAAAAATGTTAGTAGTGAATTGGCCATCGTCAAAAATCCTCCAGACCTAAATCCCAAAAGCATCAGAGATCAAAGAAAGTATCTGGAAATGTATGGACTAAGTGAAGGTATTGGCTGTACCTAGGACAGAGATAACTGTTTGTCTCTGCTGAGAAAAGAAATCTGCCATCAATGAAAAGGCAAAATGGACTATTGTCAAGTTATAACAGCAAAATTAGACTGTATTTACTGTTGTTTCTACAGAGCAGACAGCACTGATGGTTGCTATACTTAAGTGTTGTTATCCATGTTATTCAGCTTCACTGCAGCAAACAGGGGGAAAAAAAAAAAAACAAACCTAAAATTGAATGTTGGAGAAAATGAGATGATTGTGAGATCAGGGTTTTGCTGACACTGTCTGTCCCTTCAGCCAACACAGTTGCTCTCAGGTGACCACAAAAGAGCCTGTTGAGGAAAACACTTCTCTCAAGGGCAGGAAGAAATCATCTTTTCTTGCAGGGTTCTGAAATTCTCATTAAAAAAAGACGATCCCAGTTTGTAATTTTAACCTGTTTGTGACGATTCCCATCTACTTTGGCGTGGAACTGCTGTAAGGATGTGGCAGGAATTCCTCACTGGTTGCAAGGGAAGTTGGCACCACTGGGATCCTGGTCCACTCAGTCTCCTCCAGCTTCAGCTGCCAACCTGTTCAATCAGATCTGCTGCCCTTTGCTGTCATTGCCACAAGTGCTCCAGGTCTAAATGAGGGCCTGGATCTCCCCACCTTGTCATTAAGGAGCTCTGAGAGCACAGTGGCCGTGGTAGGTGGTGATTATTTTGCCGAGGGGATCATATCAAACCTCTGCACTGTCCCAGAGCAAATCATACTTGATGGTTCTAATTGAGAGCTCCATTTCTCTAGACTGATGACTTGTGTCTTTGCAGCACTGTTTTTCAGCCTGGAATATTACTTGTTTCCTTCCTTCACTGCCACTACACGAGCAGGTGTAGGGTTTTATCCTTTGCCAACCCTGTAATCTGCTGTTATTTCTGCAAGGTAGCCCTTTGAATCAGGTATTTCAATTCCAGTGATTTGATTCCTTTGGCAAGGTTTACATAAATAAAATATGCCATAGCAATCCAATTTGGAGCTTACGTGATTGCCTTCACTGCCTTTGATCCCCAAACACTTGAAATGTGATTCTTTCCCTCAGCACAGATACCATCAAACAGAAACTTTCCTCAGCTCTCTTCAGCCCAGACCTATCAGTTTTAACAACCTTCACTTGAAAAAAAAAAAAATAAAGTAAAAAGAAATTAACAACCTCATTCCTAGCAAAGTGATGAGTGGAACCATTTTTTTTATGCCTTAACTTATTGATTGCCCTTAAGCATCTCATTTCAAACGTTTTCAAAGGGGAAAGCAAACAAGAGTGTGTTTTACAAATAAAAAAAATCAGTTTAATGAAAAAGTCCATAGGACAAATTGATTATGATCCTTGCTTGGGTTTTGATTAAAAATATTTTAAAACAATTTTGGAAACTCTTTTTCTAGTTACGTCCCTGAACTCGCTGTTTACTGAACTTCTCAATGTACATATGGATGAAAACTAAAAAGAGAAAGCTGATTAGAGAATGACAGAGATTTTCTAAAAGGGGGATTTACTGAAACGGATCCTGACTTGCTAAGGCTGCAGAATGTATTTATATAAGTGATTCACCATACGGATGTGGGAAAACGTTCAAATATTTGTGTATCAAGTTTCAGACTCTCATAAATGTTTGCTCCAGAAAGTAACACCGACTATAAAATATCTCTTTGCTCTAGAAAGTAACAGTGCCTATAAAATATCTTTTGGCTTCCAATCATACATTTAATTCAGGGAACCCAAAATGACAGCATTAACCAAATGCAGAGGCAAGGCTTTAGTACCTGGGTAGTAAATCCCTGTCGTGAAAGTGAGTTCATGACAAGACTCCCACTGCCAAGTCCGTGTTTACATGGCAATTCCTAAATCCATCTATGCCATTTGAGGTGTTTTTCAGATCTTGGAATTATATATCCTGCCAAGACTTGGCCCAAAAGTTGGTATTAACCACAGCAGCTTGTGAGTGCCTGTGTCTGCCACAAGCAAGCCTTGTAGGGTCACTGGCAATTCCATGTGTAGGGAAGAAGGATCCTGCCATGGTTGTGTAGGATTAGTGCTGCAAATCAGTGCAGAGAGATGGTCCATCAGTCCAGGTTAGGAAAGGTGGATGAGCTCCTAAGGTCTATCCAAAAAGATAGATCTTAAAAGTCTCTGGTTTAACATTATCTAATTAAAAAATGGCCTGTAGGGCCACATCCTACAGCCAAAATCTCTCTGGGTAATTGGAATAATATACTGCCATCACTCTTCTCCCCCAGGATAAAAAAAGAGCTGCCCATCCAGACCTCAGGTGAAACAGAGCTTGGAGGAAGGTAAAGAGAGACAGACCATCACCAAAATTGTATTTACATTCCTAAAATCATGGAATCACAGAATGGTTTGGGTTGGAAGAGTCCTTAAAGCTCACTCATTTTCAGCCTCTCTGCCATGGGCAGGGAACCTTCCACGAGACCAGGTTACTCAAAGCCCCATCCAGATGGACACTGTGAGAAAATCTCAGTCATACAAAAACATGTTTATTTTAGTGAAGTTATTGTTAGATTCACTCTTTAGTTCTGATTTTACTCCCTGCAACATAACATGGTTTTTCTCAGCACATTGAATTTGAATGAAAAGGAAGAAAATTAATATCCCTTGTTATTTTTTTTATAGTTTGGAAAACAAGAACTTGAGGAGAAAATGCAGCATGACACAGCCATTGCTGCAAACATGATATGATAATTTAGATAACCGAAAAATGCAAAACAATATAATTACCCAACCTAGTGCAGAAAAAATGCTGTTGCTGCAATGTGAACTTAAAAAGGGAGTAAATTTGGGATTAACTTCCTGGATAGAGGTCTGGGTAGGGTATCATCAGCTGAAAATACTGTCATTATTCACAGGGCTGCAGTTGAGCTGGTGCAAAATATGTCCCCCTGTCATTTAAGGCACCAGAAAAAAAAAATCATAAAAATCTGTTTGAATCATGTAATCACAGGTACCTCCAGGACAGCCTCTTTGTCCTAAAGAAGAACTGAGGGTATTTTGGAAAGCACATCCACTTTATGTCTTCATCCAAGGAAACAACCACAAATCAACTGGATTAGAGCCTGCCTGGGTGATCCAGGAGTTAAGGTTGTGCATGTCAGCATTTCTATTAGGTTGATAAGTAACCTGCTGTGAAAAATCTCACCAGTAGCCAGGATGGCCTCTGCAAATAAGTTGTCTTATTATTTCCTCCAAATTTTAAATCATTGGTCATTTGGAACTCGTGTCAGCTTCATTTTGCTGCTGTGAGCCTGCCAACTTCAAGAACATCATTGTGCAGATATTTATACCTGAAATACCATGTGAGAATTGAATTTATCTGCTCAGGTTTGGAAAATGAATGCTCAGCTAGTCCCTGTTGGTGGTAATGGAGGAGTTAAGGCTCCCAGCAATTTTGGGGAATGTAGGCTTTAAAAATTTATTACTAAAAAATGATCCAGCAAGTTTAGTCATCCTGGGTTTCTATAATGAAAAGATGTTTAAATATATAAACACACAAAGCAAATATTCAACTAGAAATGATTCACAGATGCATTTTTAAAGCTTTTGTGACAGATTTTAATATAAAGTTTAAACAAAATTGCCAGAATAAAGCTGGTGGATATTGAATTCTTGCCTTTGTTGTTCTTTTAAGGATATATATGTTCAACAACAGAGATCCAACCACAAAAAAAAGGTCTTGCAAAACAGACAAGATCTTAAATAGGCCAAATGAACCTTGAAGGGCGAAAAGGGCAAAGCTGCACAAACTGCCAGTGGAAACTGAGAAGACTCAGTAAGTCACAATATCAATAACAAATCTTTGCTTTGTTGCAAAGGCTGTGTGTGGTGTCATTAGACAGGCAGGTAAAAAGGGAAACCCCATTCCCCAAGGTAGACTTCCCAAAAAACATTTTTCCAGCCGCTCCCTTGGAAATCAGGACACTCAGGGGCTCATTTTCTCTGTCACATCAGAGTCCCAGAGGGGCTGAGATCACCCAGCCCAACCCCTGCCTGAGCAAGGGCAGCCAGAGCAGGCTGGGCTTTGAACATCTCCAGGGATGGAGACTCCACAACCTCTCTGGGCAACCTGATCCTGTGCTTGACCACCTGGTTTTAACGCCCCACGTTTCACTTGGTGCTTGCTGGCTCTTGGCCATTCACTGGGCACCCCTGAGGAGAACCTTTGGACAATCCCAGCCCGCTCAGCCTCTTAATCATCTTCCTGGTCCTTTGCTGGACTTGCTCCAGTATGTCCTTGTCTTTCCTGTACTGGGGAGATCAGAGCTGGGCCCAGCACTCCAGCTGGGTCTCCTGAGTGCTGAGTGGAGGGGAAGGATCTCTCTCCTCCTTCTTTTGGCCTAAACCAGCCCAGGAGAGCAGTGACCACCTTTGCTGCAAAGGCACATTGCAGGTTTCTGGGCAGCTTGGTGTCCACCAGGACCCTGGGACCTTCCCTACCCAGAGTGTGCTGGTGCAGGGGTTGTTCCCCCCCAGGGGCAGGGCTTTGCACTCCCTTGGTGAACTCCAGGGTGTTCCTGTTGGTTTCTCCAGCATGTCCAGGTCCTACTGAATGAGAGTACAACCCTGTGGTGTGTCAGCCACTGCTCCCAGCCTGGTGTCACCTGCAGACCTGCTGAGGCTGCACTTTGGCCCCATCCAAAGTCCTTAACGTGGAGGTTAAACAGTGTCTGTTCCAAGGGAAGTCCATTCTATACCCTCACCACTAATAAATTACATTTCTCCACAAGATAAGTGTTCATCAAATGAAAATGATGCTACAGCTTTTTCTATTTTCCCCCTCACTGCCACTACAGAATAGGACACAAGTGCACCTTGGGAAACTAAATTAATGTATTCAAATGGGGGGGGGTTTACCTTCAAAACAAGCTGTAAATATCTCTTAGAATACATTCAATCTCTGTTTAAACTATCACGAGGAACATTCAATTTGGTAGCCAACTAACCGAGCAAAAAAAGGAATTTACATATAAATTTTTAACAGTGTGTTTTGAAATTAAATCTGGATTGTGTTGACCTCAGTGTCTGTGCTGAGCCCAGGGATGAGAAAGGGACCAAAAAAAAGGTGCCTTTGCCAAAAAAATGCTTTTGGCAAAGTATTTTTGGAAATGTTTTTTAAAACTGCATGTATCGGGTGAAAAATAAAAATTTAATTACTTGGCTTTTGGTTAACCCTGGAGAATATTGATAATAATGTTTTATCTAAGGTAGTTATAATTGTTCTGTTCCAGGAAGCCACATTATAATCACATTAAGACACTTCAGGGTGTCTGCCCTAACAATGGCATGTCCTGCTGGGTCTTCTTCCTCAAATGTGCTCACAGGGGCTCTCCCTGCTGACTGTTCATTTATCTTTTCCAGGCACAGATTGATCCCAACTTTCACCACGTTGTATTTATTTTGCTGAGAAGAGCTTTGATCAATGCATATGAGCTGAGCCAACCAAACTCACTTTTCTAAGGAGAGTTTTCCCAAAAAATATCCTGATTAAATTTATTTATTTGTGCCACACCTTACAGTCTATTAATCCACGCACATGGCAAGATAATAATCAAAGGAGCAGACCATGAGAATTGTTTCCCCATTTGGTAGGATTGCTTATTCTGCAGGAAAATTTGACTTAATGGGAGTGCAGACTCATGGGCCCTCACTGCTCATCCCAGAAATCCAGGCACATCCAGTTGGGTTGGTCTGAGACTCTTATAAGACACATTGACTTCCTGGGAATAAGGTATTTGGGAATGTAGCACTAAATAACATGGATAAAGACCAGCCACTTATTTCTGTGGCAGCTCCATCGTGAGTAGATATGAATGTGTTGATGTGGAAAGGGGCATTAAACACTACTTCACACAGACCCCATATTTTCCAGTGTAAAAGGATATGGAAAAACAACCAGCAGCCTCCAAAGTGCCACAGCCAGATTTTTGACACCATTTCAGCACTGAAATGACATTAATTCAGTCAGTTTACAGCAGATTACTCAGGTGAAGGCAGCAAGTAGCCAAACACAATGAAGTGTGCAGAAGAGATCTAAAGTTGTTTTAATACTTCAATTTAAACAAGTTCCTCAGTAAACCAAAGCTGCTCTGAGTCCTTTCACCATCCCTCCTAAGTGGGAATCTTCCTGGGAGCACAGCAGTATCCCATGGGATACACTCCTCTGGGTTCTCTGATGTCTAATAAAGGGGGAACTGATCTTTATTCTTATTGCTTGCACTAATATCCTCCCTTTCCTCCAGCTTCTGGCTTTTCCAAAAATGGAAGGCATTTAATATCTCTGTGAACACCATCTCTTTGTTAAATTTCATTATAAATACTTAATGACTTAAAAAGCCATTAGTACAGATAGCTGGACAGGTAAACAGACATATGAGTATGCAATTTTATATATATATATATATTATATATGTGGTTCATACACATCTAAAAATGAATTTCACCTTGGACACAGTAGCAATATTTTCCCACTTCTCCAGTAACATTAGAAAGTAAAATCCTCTCTAGCAGCAAATGCAATTAAAGGTAATTTTGTCTCAGACTCCTTCTCCAAAATGACAAAGCAGAAAGGCTGCCTTTTATACAGGTGAACTACCAACAGTTTGGAAATTACATGTTTAAGTAATGAATGAATTCCCTCTTGGTTTGTTAACTCAGCATGGCCTAAATTAGTCCTGTACCTCCCTTGCATCCCAACCAAGAGCATCTGCAGAAAATGCATGGGAGGATGTAGAAACCTATAGAAAAATGTGCAGCAAAGGGTAGAAATAAATTCCTTGTGTTACTTCAGGGCTGTGCTGCTCTTCTGGGGTTGTAATGCAATACAAACTGCTTTGTTTTTAAAGCTCAAAAGAGGAAAAAAACATACTAACATTGGGATAAACATTATTGCTTGGAGTCTTCTACAGAGAAATTAAAATGGAAGCCACACATTAGCGCCATTAATGGCACTTTATCTGAGATTTTTCTTAATATTGCAGGATCCAAGGGCTCAAGTTCCACATTAATATCTGTTTTATGATTCCCCCTGCCCTTAGAACGCACCATAATTTCATTATCAATTCCAGACACCCCTGTCTGAGATGTATTTTCAGTGTTTACAATGCTTTCCAAAACAGAGCTAATGAACTGTGTGTTTTAAAGGATTCTGGGGGGTTTGCAGGCAGGTCTGGTATTAGAGATAGAAGGCAAATGGCAGCAATAAAGTTCAAATGATGCCTGGTGTACAAATAAAAGTTGCAAGCAGCAATATCTTTGCATAATCGTGACTCATCTGAGTTATCTGCAAGCAGAGGACTTGGGATGGGAAATCAGGAATTTCATGAGGGAAAGGAAGAAGTTTTCCATGAGAAAGAAGGAAGTTCTCCATGCTGGGAGCACGTCTATTACCAACTCCTTACACACATACACACATATATATATTATATATATATATATATATATATTACCCAGCATTAGAGGGAAACAGAGTACCCCACACTCACCCAGAAATTATACCCTCAGATTCAATTTGCACACTAAAAAAAAATAAGAAAAATAACAAAAATCACAATTATTCTGATTTCCCCCCCCCCCCAGAAATTCTACTTTAGTCTGATTTCTTCCACCTCTGGTTGTTTTTTGTCTTTACCCTTCCTCCTGCAGCCTCAGCTTCTCGCCTGCTGCTCCTTTGCCCAGACATGTTACCCAGATTTGATCCAGGCTAATAACCACTTACATTTCGACTTCTGATCACTCTCAAACCTCTCTCTACATCACTTTTTCACATCTCCACGGTCTATATACCTGTGGAGGTATTTACACATATCTCCACGTGCCTTTCTGATATTTTATGCTTGGAATTACTGGCACAAGAACCTGTTTCCTCATCTTCTCTAGAACACCCAAACATCTTCTCTTGCTTTAGCATTTCACTGCTGGTTCTTACACCACTTACATCTTTTTGCAGATCTTTTTACTCTTTAGCTGCACAAATATCCTGCACAACTTCCTCAGAACTGATTTTCACTTTCACACACGAGGGTTTAGGCAGATCAGATTTTTATGGGAGCAAAATGACCTGTAGCACCCAGATGGAGAACGTAAATGCACATTAGTGAGGAACACGTACATTAAAACCAACCAAATAAAAAAAGCTTACAGTCAGTCTGGGAAGATCCTGACCTTGAAGTGTCTGTGGTTGGCAAGTGTTGTAACAAGGCTGTAAAGCTCCAGCCTGTGCTGTATCACAGCATGTTCTCTTATAAGCACCTTTGGAGTTGACAGGAAGAAACACGTATTTCAGGATCAGCTCAGTCATCTTAAACCAGACACTTAAAATAGGTCAAAGGATTGTAAGGGTTGCACCACTCCCCAGTCATTAATTCCAGTGATCAGCTCCAATGCAGATGTTGGCACTGCCAGTGTGCAGAGTTTGGTGAGACAGAGCCTCACTCAGTGGGATTTCCCTCCCAGGAGCTTTTGTCTCTTTTCAGCTCATCCACTAACAAACATTTGTCCTTGGCTTTATGGCAGAAATCCTTATCAAGACAGAAAAATTGTTATTTGTGCACCCAAATCAGAAGGGAGATAGTGCACAGAATCAGAAGAGAGTGCAGTGGGATCCCCCAGAGACTTCCCAGGAAAACCCTCTGTACGTAACCCTTTTTTCCTCTTTCAGGTTTTATCCCAGGTCTTACACCTGGACAGAAGTTTATGTAAAGCTTGTCAAACCACACTGTGCTTCAACCAATTTTAGCATCTTCAGAGTAGGTTCAATTTTGCCTGCACCATAACATCCTTTTCCTGGTGGAGTTCTGCCTCACTTTGTTTTATTGCATTGCAGGCTGATTTTTAACTTAGCTGGAAACTGTGAACACGGCCAGAATAATATTCTGAGACGTGGTGAGTCTATTTAGCCTGTAATGTATTAGCTATTTCCAGAGGAAATAATTCTTCAGGTTCATGTGTTTTCCCTCTTGCTCAGCAACAGGACTTCTCCCCGGTGGGCAAAGTCTTTAAAGGTCGTTGTCTGTGTGTAGATAACCTCGAATTGCTCCAAGATCTCGCTGCTGCTTTCCCTGCCACCCCTGCAGTGGGGAGTTTCTCCTGCAGGTGAGGCAAGGGCTCATTATCGCCCTCATTATTCTAAGTAAGCCAATTTAGCGGCGCTTTCCCATCTGGAGCTCTCTTTACCAGCTAAAATGCAAAATTAGGTCTGAGACAGGATCATTTGATCAGATCAGGGAGAGTTCTGGCAGAATTTGTGGGACTTTTCTCCTCAGGAAGGGTTTAACACGAGGAATGGCTATTCTTCTGTCGCCGGGGCAGCTTCTCTGAGGTGAAGAACCGACCTGCTGTCTAAATAATGATTTTTATTTTGTGTCCAAATTGGAAGTATAAAAGAAGTGATGGAGTTTAAAAAGGGAAAGCAAGAAAAGCTGTGTGAGAAGGGTTGATTACCAACATCCAGGCCAGGAAAACTGCTGAGGATCCACACTGGAATCACTCCACAGAAACACATCCACTGCAGAGGTACTGACTTGCAACAAGCATTTTGGAGCTGGTATCTATGGGTATTTCTACATCCTCTTGTTTCAAAGAAGATTATAATTAATTGTATCCCAGTATTTCCAACTCAACTAGGTACATCCCAACTCCAAAAGCAGAGGAAGACCCTGGAGTAAGACTCTTTCAGCCAGGAAATGTTAGAGGGGAGAGGAGAAACAAAAAGCAAGAGCAGTCTGACTCCATCTGAGTGCTGAATAAATCTGGGATCCAGGCACATTCCAGGGTAATTAATTGCCCTGTACAGCTCCATCAGTTTCTGCTGGCTTTAAGCACTTGCCTCTTAAAATTCTTGCCCAAAGCCTGTTTTGGCATGTTTTTTTAATGCTTTCTTTTCCCTGCTGAAAACCCTGGTATTCAGTTTGTGTTGTGAACCCTGCGTTGAATAAAACCCACAGGAGAGGGGAGGGGAAAAAAAAAAGAAAGAAAATGGTGGCAAAACACCCTTTTGTTTTGAAAGAACTTGCCTTGAATTTGGTGGTTTCTGCCCTCAGCTCCACCTTCCCACTTTTCAGAGGTGATTGGGACTTGCCTCAATTTCCTGGGAGCCTGGAGAAGGCGTTTTCCTTGCAGTGCCTTTAGCTGGGAAAACCCTCCTTGGATACCCTGAGCTCAAACCTACAAAATCCTCCTAACCACTAATTTATAAACTAAAATAAGCAAACTGGGACAAGCAGCTTGAAGAAAGACTTTCAACTTATATGTTTATGTGTTTCCACACGGTGTTACCATTTCTATCATTATTTTTTAATAACAGCATGAGTGGCTTCAGAAGGAATTTCTGGACTCAGGATATTTTAAGGACCTCCTGTTTACACTGTATTTGGGTTATTAGACATTCAGGAATATATTTTTAGAGAGAAATATTTCATGAATTAAAATTCTTGCAAAGAGGAGCAAACTTCTTGTTATCTTCCTGCAAAAAAAAAAAAAAGCCTGAAAACAAAAAAATAAACAAAATAATTGGAATGCCAGAAGGAAGGGAGAAGTAATAGAAAAATGCAGATGTCCAGTGTGATAAATATAATTTAATATTATCCATGCCGTTCTTCAGACACAAACATCACTTGGAGAGGATTTTGACTTTGATGTTTGGTTACAGATGTTTGCTTGTGATTATTGCCACTTCCTCAGTGAATTCCACTGCCTGCACACTTGGTCTTCCTGGGATGTTGCTGGGTTGGGTCATTGACTGTCCTTAATTCAGACAGCAGAAATTTGATAACACTGTGATTGTAAAAATAGATACTTTAATTTAGTTGGCCTGTCTTGATTTAATAATTCTACTTTGCTGTGCAGCCAGGAGTCCTTAGCAACCAATGTCAAGGCAGTTCCTGAGGGCATCTCTTGGCATTAAATGTGCCTCCAGGTCCAAATGACCTCTGTGCCTCCATCCACACCTGCTGCCAAGGATGTGGAGACAGGTAGGGAGAGTCTGGGATGCTCTGCCTGCACTCTCCAAAGCCATCCCAGGATATTGGACGTGCTGAAAATTGCCTGGCAGTCTGTAGGAAGGGCAGGAAGAACTAAAACTGCATTTCTTCACTGAGGGAGTGGTTAACCAAAGTGGTTAAGCTTTGGAACAGGCTCCTTAGGGCAGTGGTGGAGTCCCCATTCCTGTAAATGTTCATAAATGAGTAGACAAGTGGCATTTGGTGATAGGGTTTAGTGGGCAAGGTGGGGTCCAGGAAAAGGTTGGAACTGGTAATCCTGGAGGTCTTTTCCAACCTTGATGATTCTCTGATTTGTGTTATTGTGCAAGGTTGGGGCATTCCTGGGCTGGAGCTTGTTTGGAAGAGGGATGGACAGAGCTGGCTTTGCTGGGAGCTGCCCTTCCTGGAGTGCTGCATCCTCCTGGATGGAGCCAGAAGGTTCTCAGTAAATGCTGGCACCCAAACCCACCCAGAACCAGGGAAAATCAACAGCTGGATCCTCTCCTGCCCCAGGGCTCAAATGCAGCTTCAGGATAGTCACAGAACAATGGAATAACAGTATGTTTTGGGTTGGAAGGGACCTTAAAGTTTGTCTCATTCCACCCCTTCCCACTGGCCAGGTTGCCCAACTCATCTTCTTTCATACCACCTTCACGTGCCTGTTAAACAGGGAATGTCATTACTGGTGGCAAGATTTATTGGCACAACATTCCTATTTACAAGGTACAGGTGGCCTTTAAGGCAACAAGACCTCAAGAGACTTTCAGATTCATTGTTTTCTGCTCAGTTGGAAGTTCATGTTATTTTGCATCAGGTCCTGGTGGGATCCCAACATTCTTAATCTCCCAGCTGCAGGCCCTTCAAAAACTGAGGGGCTTAAGTCTATTCCTTTAATTTAGTCTGAATTTGAAAGTTTTTCTAGGATCTCCTTTTAATTCATTTTTAATTCCTTTATACATTTTTAATTACATTATTAGAGTGCTTGTGTTGAAATTCACCTGGAGTGCTGCACAGAGATAATTAGTTAAAGCAGAAGGAGAAAGCCTATTGTATTTGATGCTGTTGAGGATTACTGGAATTCAAAATATTCTGGCTTTTTAACTTTCAAATTGTACACTAATACAGCCCAAATGGAAATTTGCATACACAGTATGAACCTGGCAAATGTGAATGGGAAGGAACAAAAAGACAAGCAAACACCCACTTTCCCTGGGAATCTTATAATTCTCATTATTAGGCCTGAACCAGTAATGAGACTGTATCTGAATTTTGATTAAAAAATTAATTGCTGGCTAATCGTAAAAATAAAAATAAGAAGAAAAGGATAAAGCAAAAAAGAAAAGGGCCATTTAGAGGGATGGAATTAACTGTAACACAATGAATTCCCAACTCCAGCAGTTTAGGACATGTTCTAACAGCCTTAACAGAGTGTCATTTC
The DNA here is from genome assembly GCF_001715985.3 of Manacus vitellinus. Classification (NCBI taxonomy): domain Eukaryota; kingdom Metazoa; phylum Chordata; class Aves; order Passeriformes; family Pipridae; genus Manacus; species Manacus vitellinus. The sequence goes on from NW_021940571.1 coordinate 3,081,175, forward strand.
CCAGTCCAGGTCCAGAGTATGGGACAACAAACTCTGGCAGTGTCAACAATACCAGCACATTCCTATTTCAAACAATAAGTGCTAATTTGTTCTTTATTTACAGATGAAATTGAAAAAAATAATACATTTATGCTGTGGAGCTGTAAATATTAGTGTTACTGGTTTGTCTCTCTGAGTTTTTGAGGGTCTCCTACTGAGAACAAGGAAGACAAGTTTGGTTTCTTCTGCTTCAGCCAAGGAAAATTTATTGCTTGGACAAGCTCATTTATTTTTAAATCTTTGCTCTCCTGATGGCCATTCCTCTTAATAGGGATTAGCTCAGAGCACTGCTCACCAGAGAGGAGTTAAAGTACAAATCATGGTACAGAATGGACTTCAGAGGAAGGTTTGGAGATGATCTTGCTGACAGCTGCTGTTGTGCCCAGTTAGAAATTTTAATACCACTTTGCTTCCCTGGGAAAGCAATTGATTTCACTGATGTGCTGCTCCAAACCTGGCAGGTGAAACTCTGCTCAGTTCATGGGGAGTTGGATATATGATAAATTCAAGATGTATGTCAGAAACTCCCTGACTCACTGATTTCCTAAAAACAATTAAAATAAATAAATAAATAAATAAATAAATAAAAAAACCCAGAGTTGTATTGGACTGTGTTCTGTACAAAAGTCCTCAAATGCTGCAGGGAAGAAAGAATTTCCCTGTGGGAGCAAAACAACAATACCTGAAATGGAAGATATGAAAAATTTAAAAGCCCACGTGCCTCGTTGCTTATTTGTATCATAAGACACTTGCAAACAAGTTAAAAAATAGGTGAAATTAGGTGAAAGAGTAGGGGAAATTCAAAGAGCAGCAGAGAAGGGTTTTGGAAAAGGAGACTTTGAAATTACAAAAATTTAGAAAACTGAATTTTTCTAATCAGAACTGAACACTGAGATTTAAGGTTGCAGAGACTGTGCTTCAGAATTACAGTCCAAGCTTCTGTTGGTCTCTCCATCTTCAGGGAGGTTTCAGTGTAGAGCTAATTTTTGGTACAATATTGGTGATGGGGTGTGTATGAGGCAGCTCAGCAACAGAGTGTCTCAGAATTGAAGACAAAGTCCTAATTTTCCACTGAAAAAGCCACTTTGCTTACAAATTTGAGACCTCTCATTCTCTTCCTGTATATATTTTCCTTGAATTTCCTTGAATTTATTTCCTTGGATTTCTTGTCTGCTGGTTTTACTATTTAGCCTGGTAAAACAGTTCTGGTGGAGAATTTAAATTAAAGTTAATTCACCTCTCTGGTACCATGTACTTGCCAAGGATAAAGAAGAAATCTGGCAGAGGAGGAAATTCCCCTCTCTTCAAAAGATGTGAACTATCCCAGACAAGGATCTCAAGACTGGATCTTCCTTTGGGCAGTAAGATATCAAGGCATCCTCAGAGAATTTCAGAATTTGTCTTATTTAACAGTCAAAAAAAGGCCAAGGGTCCACTTTGAGACAAGCAGCACTCCAAAGCTCTGTGAATAAAGCCCATCAGTTCATAAATCAAAAATTAGGGAGTTTGATGGTGACATCAAATCTCTGTTTTTTGATCACACCTCAATCCTGTATAATTTTGTACCAGGTAAAGATTTTTTTTGACTCGTGGCTGCAAAGTGGAACCCACAGAAGGAAACTTAAAAGGTACTTTCCCAGTTCTTCCTGCCTGGGAAGCTTGACTGGTTCTTATTTCCCTGGCTCTGCTGGACCATCCATGATTGACCCCTCTGATGGACTTGCACAAAGAAAAGCAAGTTAAATCACTTTTTCTCTCTTCATTTTTCCTTGAGGTGGTTTGCTTCAGCTGTAGAGTAAAATGTCTTTTACAAAGACATTCCATAGTTGCAGAAGAGAGAAAAATCCTCCTTTGGGGGGATGAAGGAACACATCTGAGATGGGGGGAGATCTCCAGCTCCTGAAGGACCCCATTAATTTCTAATGGCAGGGAAGGAACAGATGGGGCTTCTGTGACAGCTGAGAAATCTGAGGGACACTTTTCAGTCTGTGCATGACAAATGCTGCAAGACAGTAAAGCCAAGCTCTATCTGTCATTGATGCAGCAATAATTGCCAGTAATTTGAATTGCTGACATGGGCCTGATTCAGAACCTTTTAATGCCTTTACAAGACTTGCTCTTAGAGATAACTGGAAAAGGGGATTGCTTTTCTTTGTTTGCTCTGTTCTTTCTGAACATGCTGGGTTAGTTTTTATGTTTGTGGCCAGCTGAAATGTCAGACACTCAGATCTCCATCAGACAGGTCATCAATAAATGATAATGATCTACCAGCTCGTGGCTGTGTTTTCAAAACCTTCCAACCCAAACAACTCACACATGCTGAGGGCTTAAAATATTTTAATCCTTTTGATAGTAAGTGAAAACCATTTCTGTAAAAGTGTGGTATAACTGAAGTCTCTAACCTGTCCCTCCTCAGAAAAAAAACTGTGCAAATGAAGCTTCTCTGGGCATTTCTAAATGATAAGTTCACTCATTTTATTTTGCATATTTAATTTCAAACATCATTCCTATCACCTTAGGTGACTAAATGCTACTTTCTTAAGTTGTTCTTCACCTTATTTTGGCACTGGCCTACCTGTAGCACCATTTTAACCTCCCAGAGAGCCAAATAAGTGTGGATCAGCTTTGAAGAATTTCAGCTTCCAGAGCCTCTGCTCCCAATTTCAAACAGCAACAGCTCCAACTTCCAGCTCAGAAGTTTGTAGCTTTGGGTGCTGGCCAAAAACGATGCTGTCAAACTGATATAAACCATCTGCTATTGTATTTACCATTTTTTTGTTTTGGGCTCTCTATAACTCTGGCTCAGAGGTAAGTCCTTCAGCATAGTCCTTGAATACCAAGTTTTTGATGGAAGGGACAATATGGTCACAAACCATCAGTTTAACTGAGCTCAGAGAAAGTAAATAAAAAGATTAAAATAACAAAACACCTCCAGAGCCAGCTGGGAGATGGTGGGCCTGGTGCAGACAGAGGTGGCTGCACAGCCTTGCTTACTCTGGGGACTTGGAACACAAACTGGTTTTGTGATGACAACAAAGACACAAGCACAGATTTAGAGCTTGATCTTTTGCCTTATTGAAATTTATGTTGGATAAAAACCAGATAAAACCCGTTTCAAATGTTCATCCCTTTGGTGGAAAGTTGGATCTCAGCTGGATTTCATCAGAATGGCAACATTTCCACCAAAGAGAAGGTGGGGGATCCTTTCATTACAGGTAAAAGGCAGTGAGGATGTTACTGAGCAACCTGCTCTAGGTGAGGATGTCCCTGCCCATTGTAGGGGGTTGGACTAGAGGCCCATTAAAGGTCCCTTCCAATCCAAACTATTCTATGATTCTGGGATTCTACTTGCAAAAATAGCTTTCTCAAGGGGGGTCTGTCTTTGCCTAGGCCTGCAGGTTTCCAAAAATTATGGATAAATGGATTATAATATCTGACATGCCCCTAAAAGGGCAAACAACAGTAGTTTGTAACAACTAAATTTTTTTTTTTAAATATTTGACTTGATAAAGAGTAGGATCAAGCCATGTCACAGTTTCAATTAGTTCGTGACAATACAGAAAAAAAATAATCTCCTTATTGTGTTCATAGAATCATAGAATCACAGATGGTTTGGGTTGGAAGGGACCTTAAAGATCATCCAGTCCCACCTCCCATTATCCCAGGTTGCTCCAAGCTCCATCCAACCTGGCCTTGGACACTTCCAGGGATCCAGGAGCAGCCACAGCTTCTCTGGGCAGCCTGTGCCAGGGCCTCCCCACCCTCACCCTCAGTAAAAAATTTATTCCCAATATCTAATCTAAACCTACTGTGCCTCAGTTTGAAACTGTTCCCCTTTGTCCTGTCCCTACATCCGCTTATAAATAGTCCCTCTTTGCCACACACTCTTGTAAAAACTCCAGAAAAGATTCTCTGTCCCAAAACCACAACCCAAACTCCCCAGTTTTCATAAGCATGGAGTTGGAGTGAAGTGGTACCCTGGGAAGTGCAAAACTTATTTTATTCAACCAAGTCACCTGGGTGTCAGTTCTTGCCAGAGTTGACAGAGGGGTGAGAACAGCAAGATGATGATTCTGGAAAATCCAAATACTAATAAAAATCCACGAGAAGTAATAGTGGTTTAAGTAATCTACTTGCCCAGACTTTAGAGCATGTCACTCTCTAATCTCCACGAAAATAAAACATCAGTGTTTATCTGCCAACACTGCTTAATATATAGTCAGCAACCTCTGAAATAGGCCCACATAAAATAAATTCTGGCACAAGCACAGAGGTTGCTTTCCATCCTGCACTTCTCCAAATGTCATGGAATGACAGATTATTGTATTTTGCAGCAGAACCCACTGCTGTCCAAGCACTGAGATTTAAACAGACATATTTATGTGGCATTCCTGAGCTTGCCCATCAGCTAATTAATTTTCTTTTTATTTAGAAGTGTGTTGTAAAACTTTGGAGAATGCTGATGAATTTGTGGCAGCCTTTTTATCTGCCACCTCTACTATGCTTTAAGGAATCTTTTGGCTAAAGAAAATTTCTAGCCTGTAATAAAAGCAGTGAAAGAGAATAGGGGCCTTTGAACTTCCAGTCCTCTCCGTGTCAGGAGATTATGCACGAAGCACAGAAATTATTTCGAATCCAAACATTGTCTGTGTGTGTAACAGATGCAAAGCCAGAGCCCTCTGGCATCCAGGGCCCTCATCAGCATCACATCCAGAGGCTGCAAATCCTTCCACACAATTCCCAAAAACCTGATTACTAAAAAATGATCGAATCTTTCCGGGTCACGTGGAACTCAGCAATCAAATATGAGCCTGCAACAGTTTATCTGATAAATCCTATTTCTAACCCTTATTACCAAGGGATAAAGTGCTAAACGAAAACCCACCCACTGTTATTTTTATCTTTGCTCTGAGTTTTTGAATATGCAGTTTTTCTGGGCTATCTTTACTACACAGTTATTTAGAGAGACAATTTACAGGAGTGAGTAGTGAAAAGACAAGGGGGAATGGCTTCCCACTGCCAGAGGACAGGGATAGATGGGATATTGGGAAGGAATTCTTCCCTGGGAGGGTGGGGAGGCCCTGGCACAGGTTGCCCAGAGAAGCTGTGGCTGCCGCAGCCCTGGAAGTGTCCAAGGCCAGGTTGGATGGAGCTTGGAGCAACCTGGGCTAGTGGAAGGTGTCCCTGCTCATGGCAGGGGGTGGCACTGGATGGGCTTTAAGGTCTCTTCCAACCCAAACCAGTCTATGATTGTCTGATTATCTAAAAAGAAATCATAGGCATGACAGGGGAGAAAAAGGGAATTTAAAAATAATGTTTAAAGAAACTACTCAGCAAAAAAACCCCAAATCCCTCAGAACCACCTAATACAAAGTTCAGTGTCTGCCATTTCCCCCTGCAGGTCCCTTCCTTCTACATTTGCAACCCTGTTTCTGTGCCTCTTCTTGAACCTGTGCCTTTGATGGAAGACCTGTGTTTAAACTAAAGCTTCACCACCATTTAATATCATTAAATGCCACAAGAGGTAATGATGAGTCAGGGCAGTGTCATGGAACCAAGACCCTTGAAAACAGTGTTAAATGGATGGCAAATGTTGTGCAAAGTGTTGTGGTTAAATTGGGTTGCTCTGGTATTTCTTTGCCTCAGCACTGGTTTTTTTAGGACTGGGGCTGGTGGTGTTTGAGCAATGTTTTATTAAGACAAATGTGCATGGAAATAATTTTTAAATTATCAGTCTTCAGGAAAATGTTTGCAGATAAAAAGAGGGATTGTCCAGGGAATAGATGTGTTTGTGTATTCAGGCTAATCAGGAAGAAGGATGGAGCTGCTGGAGAAAGGCAGAGATAAAGGCAAAAAAATCCAAATAGTAATTTGATTCAAGATCTTCTTACAAACAGTCCTAGGTACATTTTTAAAGTTGTTATAAGAAATATTGTGTTATTGGACAGCAAAGACACAACACAGCTGCATTATTTCCTAATGCTAATCATCCTTTAATACTTCTACCAAAAAAAGCTGAATCTTTGTTTGTTCTTTGAACACAGGGCCTCTCTTGCTTTTTGAAAGAAATTAAAGGGAAAATGGTAAAAATTTCATCTCAGAAAAACATTTTCCATTCTCTAATCATGTTATTTTTACCCCCAAACCCTGTGTGGTACACTCGAGTTGGTAAATCGCATTCATTGCTTATGCAAGGCACAATATATTCACCACACTGCACTCAATAGATCAGTGTTACAGTGATTGTTTTATTAACATTAAAATCATATTATTAATGAACAACATCAGCAGCTTCTTTATGCTAATAATGATTAATTGCACTTCTATTTTGGAAAACAGCCGACCTCCAGCAATGTATCAGAATAACATTTGAGGCTGGCACATCTCCTGCAAAGCTTACAGATAATTTGATAGAGCAGAGAATGATGTGGCAAAGCCAATCAGTCACTAATCTCTAACAAAATTCCATAAGACCATTCTTCTATAGAAGTCAGTCACTATTCTTTAATTATATATATATATTTTTTTTAATGGACAGACTCTCTGCTGTCACCATTCCAAAATCTGGGCTTGCTAAATCAGGAGCTCTCCTTGGTCTACCTGATGAACTCCGTTGGAGCTGCATCATTTTTTATTGAATCCAAACATTTCTGATGTTCTGAAGTTCTTGTGTGAAGGGGTGAGTGTGCAGAAACTTGTTCTAAAAATAATATATGTAATGTGGAAATATTGCTAATAGGAATTTAATTCTTAATACATAATCAGGCAGGTTTCAGCCCTAGAGGAAGCCAAAATACCAGAAATTTAGTTTGGATTCTGAGATACCCAGAGAGAGCCAAAATAAGAATTATTAAGTGCTCATCATAGAATTAATCCATAAAATAGTGGAGAAAACTTCATGAAAACTCTTCCTATTCTCAGAAGAACACTTCCATATTAATTTCACTCCCAAAATAGGTCACTCTTTGTTATTAAATAACTATTGCTTGCTTGATTTCTTTTTTTAGAGGAAAACTACAAGGCTGACATGGAGCTTGGGAGGTATTTTTGACTGGAATGTGCTTTTAAATGAGACCTACTTCTACTCCTTCTAGTTCTTTTCTATTTCTTGTGCTAGTTGCTCTTGTTGAACTTTCAAATTCAGGATGAGATTATGGCCTCATTTATTCCCTCTTGCTCTGGGTTTGTTGCAAGGCCTTATTTTACCCACTCTTTTCATTCTCATCATTTTTTCAAGAGGAGGTGGATAAAAGGGGTATATTTATGGCATTTATGGTATATATTTAGTCCTTTGTGATTTATCATGTATTTTTAAAATGTGTTGCGTACTGGATCAGATCCATGGATAAATTCAGCAACAAGAGAAGGCAAACAATGCTGGAAAGTGGACAACAAGACCTGATTATACAAGTTTTTGGGAAATGTCTGTACACAGCCCTTGCCTTGGGTGTTTTTTGGCCCCATAAAGCCTGTTACTGCTCACTTTGGTTTGCATAAGTGCAGGCCAATTAATTTTCTGTTAAACAAACTTACCTAGGCAGGAACACACAACCCCCCAGGGGAGTAATAAATTGCTTTCCCTTCTCATTTTCTTCCCCAAATGAACTGCAGGCACTTTGGATACCCACTCGAACTGTAAATCCCCAGAGCTTTTTAGGAGAGGTGGTCTGCAGGTATGAGGATGCCATCCAAAATTTCCCCTAAGAGCACTGGGATCGAGCCATGAGGAACAATTCCTGCAAAACATTGTTTGAAAGGGAAACTCGAGTATATTCCCTGCTTGTGGCAAGGGGTTGGAATGGGATGATCCTTAAGGTCCCTTCCAACCTGAACCACTCTATGATTTTATGATGTTGCCTTTAATGTGCTGGGTTGAATCCTCCAGGTTTTATATTATTTCCAAGTGTTGTCAGGTCGACTCTATAAATAAGTGACATATCAGGATATGAAAAAAACCCCTATTTTCTTAGACCTCTGTGAGCTAGAGGTGATTGTAGAGTACACATATGGTACCTCCTCTGTGCTTGGTATAATCTACACCCCGACCAAAATATTTCTTGGATGTAGTATCCTAGGAAGTATGTGGCCCTGGAGACAGCAGAGCTGGAGTTACTGCCACAATAAGTTATGTTACAGCTAAATAATGTTACAGCCAAAAGTTCATTGTGCTACAGGAAGTGTGGGGAAAGGTTTAGAGGGAACTTTTCTTTCCCAAAGGATCTATGTTTCTTCACCTTCCATCCTCACAGACTAAAAATGTTATCTCTATTGCCTCAACAATCTTGTTGTAAGACTTTATGGGTTATTTCTGTGTTCATGTACGTTTTGGTGGCTTTTTTTCCCTCTTTGCTCTCTTTTATATGTGTGTGAAAAAGGAATAAAAGCCAGGCAATAAAAGATATTCCATGAATAAAAGCTTTTCAGGTCTTTATTAACCACCAGTGCCATTAGTCATGGGGAAAAGAGAATCCTTCACAATCAGAATTCCCAAGTTGATTCTCTTAGACAGCAAAAAAGGGTAAAAACCAGCTGCACTAAAAAAAAAAAAAATGCAGAAAATACCAAGCTACTTCTTTCATTGCCTCATGATTATGTTACTTACATTTATCTGATGAAAACAAATACTTGCTGTAAATGTTAAACAACATGATCTGAGGCAAAAGTGTTGGTAGCCTGGCACACAATGGGACCATTTACATCCAACAGATTGCAGTTATTGCCAACAGACCCCGTTTTCCCCTCTTATTTTGTGTATTTGTGACTAACCATGCACTAAAGAACTGTACACAAATGCTCCATTAAGGAACTTTTGATAAGTCATGAAGGCTCTACAGCCATCAAGAGATTTGCTGAATATTAAAAACTTTTGCTGTTTCATCTAACTATGAAAAAAGAATTAAAGATATTTTAGTGGATCAAATAATCATCTTTTCTTTCTGCAGTCATCTTTTTGGAATCTACAATTCCAATCTCACACCAAGAAATATTTGTCTGAACTTCCTACTCTGCATTTGTTAGATAATGTTTTATCACCCTCGTTATTTACACAAACGTGGTATTTGGTGGTAAAACACAGGAGGACATGAAGCCATCTTTCCATTTGGGATTCCTGCAGCAAACTCTATTTTTAGGCAATTCCTGAGCTCACTCAAAGCCCTGTTGAGGTCGTGCAGCACAACATTCTCATACACAGTTTGTAACTACCCTGCAAAATCAGTGTTCTCTTCACACCTACACGGGAGCTCTTTAAGGGTGCAGGGGGAACTCCTAAAAATATCAAGTGTTCTTTAAAGGGAGAGAGACCCCAAAGGTTTGATGTTGCATGAGCTGAAGGATTTGCTTCATGTGAGCTGATAAATGTGGCAAGGTGACATCATATTAATCAAACACAGGTATGAACAATCATGGCATTTTGGGGATAATGTTTCTGAAGAAAATGAGCCTCAAGTTGTCAAGGACTTGGATTTCAGCTGGTGCTCCATCCTGTGGTGTAGGATTTGGTTTTACATGGACAGAGAGTGTTATGATGACAGTTCTTGTCCTGGTAATTGAAAAATCTGAAGTGAAGAACCACATGAAAAATACTGTGAGGAAAACATTTGGTGCTCCAAAAGTGAGGATTACATTGAAGTTCAAAAGAATGAAGAGAAGTGTGTGGATAAATTAGTCTAAATGCTTCAAACCACCCTATTTTATAAACAATGATTAAATCTGAGGGAGGTACTAACCCCAGCACTGTTTGATTTGCTGGTTTTTCCTCAATAGAGGACATTTAGAGAGCTCTGATGATGCTCCCTGACCCTTTGTACCAAACATCAAGGGAAAAACCACCACTGTGCTACTCTTCAATAGAGTTGCTGAAGTTTGCCACACACATTCTCAACACCTCATTTCTGCAAAACCAGGAGCTGATTTTCCACTAACTGAGATAATTTTCTCGGGTTCAGTGGAGACACTCCTTATTCACACAGCCAAGAAAAAGGAAGGTCCCCAGTGTTTGCAATAAACTTTGCTTCTTGCCTGAAGATAAAGCAACTGGTATTACATTTGCAGCAGGAACAGCTATGGCCTCTATCCTATTGATTTTCTATGCTATTGCAGGCCTGGAATATTGTCTGCTCCTGCCCAGCTGGAGGTGTTCTGTGAATTTCTCACATTTAAATATTTATTGCTCTTTCAGTAATTTCTCAAAAGTTTCCCTGAGTTTTTTTCAACTTGTCTAATCTACACCTATGGGGAGGAACATTTTGAAAGCTGCCAAAAGCCAAAGTATTTTTAGAGAGGGCATCATGTATTGATTATTGCCAAATCTCAGAGGACTAAGACACTGTGTTATTGTCAGCATTTTTATTGCTGCCACTGCTTTTTCTTTTTTCCCTTTAATAGTTACAAGTGACTCTAATATATTTGAGACCAAACTCTTCTACCAGCTAGAAGGCACTGAGAACTTTTCACAAGAACCAAATCTAGCTTCAAGAGACAGAAAAATGAATATACTTGCTGTGTTTCTATCACCCATTGCCAGTCCACAAGCAGAAAAAAAGAAATGCTATTTCTGTTTGTTCTGACAAGCAAAGAGAATAATCTCATCCTCCTCTTGATCTAACCATCCCTTCACAGATTACAGTTATCTTATATGTAATGTAAAAATGTTATAGAAATTGAAATGCGTGAAGGGTAGACAGGAACAGATCTATCAGGTTGCAGAGGAACAAGAATTCCTCAGGGGAATTGGCCCCAGAAAACACAGGGATAATTTGTGAAAGATGAAGATTCTGCCCATCTGGAAAATTTTATGGAAAGTTCAATTTGATGCACACCTGAAAGGCAAAGCCCTCCTTGTTTTGCTCTGCTCTCTCTACGGCTTGGTAAATATTTACCCCCTTAAAAAGCCCTGCACAAAGCACAGGGCAAAACCAGAGGTGTCAGCTCTTGGTCCCAGACTGTTCGTGGTCCTGCTGGAGAAAAGGAGGCTCAGGGGGGACCTTCTGGCTCTGCAACCCCCTGACAGGAGGGGGGAGCCGGGGGGGGGTCGGGCTCTGCTCCCAGGGAACAAGGGACAGGAGGAGAGGGAACAGCCTCCAGCTGTGCCAGGGGAGGCTCAGGTGGGACATCAGGAGGAATTTCTTCAATAAAAGGGTATTGGAAGGGTCTGAGGGACAAGGTGGGGATGGGACACAGGGTGGACTGGATGATCTCAGAGCTTTTTTCCAATCTTATTGATCCTGTGATTATCTTTTTTCCATGATCTCCATGGCTAGCAAAATTTTATTTGTGTATTTATCTCTGGGAAACAGCTTTTCATCTCTCCTGCTATAATTTATTTTAAAAAAGAAAATCATATCAGAAACATTCTCCTTTTCTCATGCCATAATTTGCTACAGACCCTGACATTAAGCAGACCTTTTTTTTTCAGATCCTGATAGAACATTTCTATTCCTAAACAGACACAGATAACCAAGGCCACTGGCAGTGAGAGGCTTATCCGTGGTGTTCCTGTCAGAGAATGCACAGGTCAAGTGAGCCAGGGCTTGCACCAGAGAAAGGGAAAATTAATTGGAAAGCCCAGCTTACTTCTCAAATAATGAACTTGTTCAACTCACTATTCTCTCTGCTTTTAATATCCAGGAGCCTGGGCCTGGCCTGAGCCTGCTGTGTTCCAGCTGTGTGCACAGCATTCCTCCCTGCAGGAATGCTAAATTGGACTTTTATTTCTTCTGCTTCTCCCTGTGGGTCAGACCAAGGCAGGGCAGTGTCAGTGGGGATGGTGTGACAGATCAAACAGGAACCTCAGCACCCCCAGGTTTCCTCCTGCAGTTCGAGACGTGCCATTCCCCTGTCCTGGTGTCCTTTGTAAAACATCCTGGGATGAAGGGAGGGCACTGAGGGAGCTCCCAAGAAAGTTGGAGTGGAGCAGGAATGTTGCAGCTGCTTCCCACCAGCACGTGGAGGGAACAGAAACCACCCCAGAAATGAGGTGTGAAGGGAACTGAGCTCCACTTGAAAGGACTTTAAGAAAACATGGAACTGCTCAAGTTACTGGGATCAGTGGGTGAAGGAGAGCAGAGTTGTCCCTCAGCTCCATGCCAAGGCCAGCCTTCTGGAAAATGAGATGGGCTGTTATCCAGGTACACAAGTTATCAACACCAGGGATCTTTGCTCAAAAAGTATTTTCACTTCCCTTCCCCTTCCCCTTCCCTTTTGCTTAAGTAAGAGGAAGTGTGGAATGAGAGTTGGAGTTATACAGACTCCAAGGATGTTTCTGCATTTTACAAGCCCATTTGCTGATTTTCACCTGCTCTGGAAATCACCTTCCCAACATCCCTGCAAAGCCCAAACCTAACAGTGCCATCATACTCATCCCTTAAAATAATGCAGATTATTTTAACCAACTTCTAAGCAAAATCTAAAGTCTTCCATAAGTTCTACACACACACAGAGCAGTTACAGAGCAAATAACATGGATCACATTATGAGTGTCCTCATTAAACTCTTCCTAATAAAGAGCCCAGATCAGCAGGACAGTTCTGCACTGACTTTACTCAGCAGAGTTGTCTCTGCATTTGTTACACAAAAACTTTTTACAAATAACATTATTTTCTTTTTTCCTTTGTGTGTGTTGCTCCCAGTGGCTTTTTTTCCATGCTATTCTACCATTTCTTACAGGTTTCTGTGTGCTGTAATTATGTCGGCCTGCTTTCCAAAAATACCTTTTTTTGCTACTGAAATAGAAAGGTTGGGACTGCTGAAGAAAGGGAGAATAATTCTTACAGAGTTATTTCAGTTACTTCAGGGACTGCCCATAATGTTTTTACAGCTTTCCATAGATTTTCCTTCTCCCTCCACTTGCACATATTTGGAAGTTACTCAGGCAATGTGACATCCTGAATATCACAGCTTGGGAAAAGAAACTGCTGTGCCTGGATGAGCACAGAATGGAGTCTACATGGATATTTTACATGAGACAAGTGGTTATTGTCAACCAGACTGGGAATATCTTGCCTGAACATTTCCAGGCTGGCTCTAGGCCTGTATATGCAGCAGGAGCAGTGATGGAGTGGTTACAATATTCCTGCAGCACACAGGTTCCCTGCACACGTCAGCAGGTTTTATCAGGCTCCCAGGGAATGTCTGGGCTGTTTATTGCACTGGTGAAGTTTGATTTGAATAGCTCAGACCAGATTAGGCTTTTTGAAAGCCCCGACTCTTTAATTTTATATTTTAATGCTTTTTGACTGGCAGTGGATCTGAAGGTTTGGGTTTTTTTGCAAATTTTTATCAGAAGAATACGAACAGGCAAAATATTTCCCAGAGATTGCTCTGCAGTCCATAATCTTATGCAATTTTGGGGCTGAAATGTGTAAACAACGTGATTGGGCAACGTGACAAATGCCATATAAGATAAAACCCCCAAGAACTAAGTTTCTAATATTCTGAGCAGACTTTGAGACTGGCAATATTTAAACGTATAAACTCCAGCTCTCTTAAGAAAACCAACAGAAATCCTGTCTGCACCGAGGTGGACATTCAGAGAGCTCTGCCTTAAAATATTTGTTCATCAGTATGGGAGACCAGCCTTCCTGCCTTAGCTCCAAACTCTCCCTCCAGCAAGGTTATGGAGTGGCATTATAATTTCATAATAAGATGTAGTGAGGCATAGGATGAGCACAGTCTTCCCAGTGATATGTATTGGGCTGCTCAGAATTGGAGGCACAAGGAGGTGCCTCCCATTAAACTCTGGGAAATTGCAGAGCCCTGTTAAAATAGTGACTCGGAGCTTTCTGCAGCAAAGTGCTTCGGCTTAAGTCCATCCTTTTTCAGCAGGGCACTGATTTCTGTGGGTAGCTTTAAGCACCAGTACAGTCAGTTGATTTTAATAGAGCCGTGCTGCAGAGATGCTCGCTGAAACCAAACCCATAAAAGCAGTTTAGAAGGGCAGTTGTCCTGGCAGAGGCCAGGAGGTGGCAGCTCTTCCATTTGCTCCCCTCCCTCTCGTCCCTGAAGCACAGAGGAGAGTGGCGGTCTGAAAAATAAAAGCTAGACACGATTCCAGCATGGGGAAAACTGGAATGCTTTATTGAACCCGAGAACACAATTTTAAAGGCATTTGGGGCTAAACATCTTAATGAAGGGGACAACCTATGTTAATTGGGGAGTTACACAAGTTTTTACTGCAATTTCCAAATAGTTAATTTTTCTTTAGGCAGGATTACATGGGGCATAGAGGGATTGCAGGGGTTTAGACATGGTTTTAACAATCATCACAAAAAGTCCTTTCTAAATTCTGCTTGGAGCCAGGTTTATATCTCCGGGTTGCACATCAACAGGTCTCAGGACAAAGGTCCAAATTTCTTGAATCACAAGATATTTGTCAGCCTTGCTTTCCAAGGTTTGTGATTCAAATTTACCGAGCTTCCTTCTGCTGAAAGCTGGGTTTGGGCTCCTACAGAGGAGGTTTTGCTGCCTGCCAGCACAGCACCTTTGCCTGTCTGCGAGCTCTCAGCTCCTTTGCTGGCCGAGGGACAGCTCTGTCACTGTGCCAGGCTGGGGAGGAGATGCTTTGCTCTGGGACATGACCCAGGGCAGAGGCATTCCTGCTATTCCCTGCCATTTCCCGCCATTCCCTTCATTTCCCGCTCGCCTCTGCCCCGGCATAACTCCTGTGCTCACTCCCCAGAGCACACAGTAATCAGATATCTGACTCCATTTCCTTCCAGGCACCTGCTTGCAGTGGGATTAGAGGGATAACGAGCTAAATCTCCCCCAGCCAGCTCTGCAGGGGGAACTTACAGCCCAAATATCCTGTCCTGCACATGATCCAGGATTGCAGTGATCCTGTTGATGGCAATTTACTCACACACACGAGATTAAAAAAAACCACAAATCTGTACTCTTAAGCCTTCTGTTACACATCTCTAAGGCATTTAACCACAATGATTTTGAAGCCATAGCTGGGTGATCTCCACAGGACTGGACTTGGCAGTGTCACACGTCGCTGGTCATGGGATGGGGAGAAGTTTGGAGGAGTGGGTCTGTTGTCCCACCACGAGGTTTGTTACCATGTCACTGATCCCAACACAGACCCTCAGGAACTGCTGAGATCTCTCTGGTTTGTAAGACCTTTGTGCAGCAGTTAGTCTTGTCTTATAGTATGTTATTGATATCATAGGGTTAGAAGAGACCTTAAAAATCATCTGTTTCTACTTGCCCTGTCATGGGCAGGGACAGCTTCCACCAGACCAGGTTGCTCAGACATCCACTCAAACTGGCATTGAACGCTTCCAGGGAAAGGGCATCTATAAAGCAGGGGATTCACCCTTTCTAATAATAAGAAATCGCTCAAAAAATAAATGAAACAAATTAGTAATAAAAGACAGACCTCAAGAGTGTTAAATCCAGATTATCCATCCCACATGAGGACTGGAGGCAGCTAATGGCAAAAGACTTTGGTCTCTAAATTGAAATCCTATGGCTGAGTTGGTGGCTGCATTATAACACTATTTACAGACACTGTGTGAAATCACAGGCATAATAAATCCAGAGAAAGAGCTCCTGAAATCGAGAGGGAAATTCACACTTCATTGAATTCGGTGTCAACTTCCATTAAATTCAAAGGGACATGAGAGTCTTCACGGGGTTACTGAGCATCTGTAAACACTTCCAAGCATGCCCCAAGTTACAGGTTTATTTTTCAGTTCAAAGAAATTGGCCCTGCAAAAGAAACGTTTATTTCTTATTAAAGAAATAGGAGAGCAAAGAAGGATGAGATGAGAAGCTTCATAAGTGAGGAAAGACATTTAAAAAATGGATCAAAATTTTATGATATTTGGGGTGCAAAACAAATTAGGAACCTCATTGGAGGTGGGGGACCTAATCTAATATGACTTGTGACTTTTTTTACATTTTTGACAGCACATATTCATTCTAGAGTGCCCTCAAAGGCACTTATCCTGACATTTCAGGGCTGATGTGCTTCATGCTGAAGCACTGGATTAATGGACATATTTTACAGAGTCACAGGATGGTTGAGATTGGAAGAAACCTCCAGAGATCATTTGTTCCAACCCTTCTGCTTGGGCAGGACCACCCAGAGCCAGTTGCCAAGGTCAGGTTGGATGAGACTTTAAGGAACTTGATCTGGTGGGTGCCATCCCTGCCCATGGCAGTGGGGTTGGAAGGAGACAATCTTTAAGATCCCTTCCAACCCAAAATATTCTATGATTCTGTGAATTGTCCAGACAGATTTTGAATAACTTCAGGGGTGGAGACTCCACAATCTCCCAGAAAAAAGGTTTCCAGTGCTTGCTCACCCTCACAGTAAATGTGTTTCCTGGTGTTTCTGTGGTTCAGGTTTTGCCCATTGACTCTTGTCCTGTCCCTGAGCACTGGAAGAGCCTGGCTGTGTCACCTCTGCACCCTCCCTCCAGTGATTTACACACATCAATAAGGTCATACCTCAGCCTTCTCTTCTCCAGGCTGAGCAGTCCCAGCTCTGTTTGGAGACTGTTTCCTCCTTAGCTGTCTTCACCAAAAGGCAAGCTGCCAGGTCCTCTCAAGGCAGGGCCAGCAAGATCCCTGGAGTTTATATTAATTAATCACAAGTTTGAAAGGAGAAAAAACATTGCTATGATGAGGTTAAAGAGCTCTTGTTCAAACAAAGCTCCTTGCTTATATAGCACAGGGAGAAAGGAAGAGAGGAGAGATGGCTCAACATTTCAATGATAAACCAGATTTAAAGGCTGTGCCTCTCCCAGCACAAATAGGAGAGGCAACAAATGTGAAGTTGGCACCTCATCCTTCTGTAAATCTTCCTGTGGGAAAGGTTATAGTCAACAAAGCATTGGAATTCTTGAGTGTGTGACTTACATTCAACCTAAGTTATAAATACATGTTTAATTGCTCTGCAGCTTGTGTGTGTCTGTGACAAAGAACAACCCATAGATCCACTGTGGATCTATGATTTGGTCTGGCTCAGCTGTTAAATTAGGCCTGACTTTAAAGCCCACAAACTTCAACTGAAAGGCTTTCATTGACTTCACCTTACATGAGGTTTCTAGTGCAAAATATTGAAGCAATTGGCAGCAAAAAAAATCTCAGAGAATGAAACCAAAATATGACCGAAAATAAAAATATAAAGTTTTCTTAAACTCTTGGCTTTTAATTCTATTCAGAGCTAAAAGGGCAAAGAGAGGAGCTGGGGAAACCTCTCCCAGCTTGAAGCCTTAATAGTTATAAACAACTTGGAGTGGCAGGAAAGGCAAAATGAAGAAGAAAGAATTAAGGAATGAGCTGCAGTTGAATTCTGTGTATGGGAACACCCTGGTTGGCAACAACTATGGAAAATCAAATTGTCTTTCTTTATGGTAAAGGAAAACAATACAGAGGAATCACACAGATTTCTCCAAGTTTTGTAACACTGAACAACAGTACAAAGGAAAAGCAAGAAATGGAAAGGAAAGGGTCAAAAATACATGAGTAACTGAAACCTTTTCAAAAGGAAAATAGAGAGATTATTTAGCTGTTAGTAAAAGATAAAAAATCTGCATTTAAAGGAAAATGAAGTGGTTTTTTTACCATAGAATGATTTGGATTGGAAGGGACCTTAAAGGTCACCTAATTCCAACTCCCATTCCATAGGCAGGGGCACCTTCCACTAGACCAGATTGCTCAGCACCTTGTCCAGCCTGGCCTTTAACACTTCCAGGGGTGAAGCATCAGAAACTTGACATGTCCTCTGTTTTTGTTATGTGAAGTTGGATTGAAACTGGAGATTAAAAATTATCCCAATCAGGTAAACTCCAGATTCTGATGTAGAAAAAATTATGTGTGTTCATATTATTTATCTTGCTGGATTTTAATAATCTGTATATTGACAAGGAGAAGTGTTATTCTCACACACAGAAAATAAAAAAGGCTTTTTGATTAGGGGGAATGGTTCTGCTCTTTGAAGATTTTCTTGATAAACGAGTTTCCTCTTTTACTACTGCACTTTTCAGGTTAGTCACAAACCCAGGTCTGAACTTCAGTGGCTGTTGAACGCGGTCGGTGGAGATGTTGCGTCTCTGGTTGGAATGTTTGATGGGACCGAGTTCCAGCACAGGAAGCAGCAAAAAGTTTTCCTTCATAAAGCAGGTGGAAGGGACTTAAAACCACGGTGTCAGCAGTTCTGGCCACCTCTGGCTCTGTTTGGCACATCTGAGCTCTGCCATCCATCAGTGAACCAAACTTCTCCCCGTAGCATTGAATTACTCCGTGTCTCAGAAGCTGCTGAGATCCCTGGCTGGGGGACTATAAAGTGAAGTCAAGCAGACCAGCCCTGATTCCCAAACAGCGAAGGAGAAGCTCCATAATTCAAACAGAAATACCCTTGGAGCCCAGCATGTATTTATTGCAAACCACAACTCATTCCTTTATATTTTATTTCACAAATTCTCCATTACTTGCCTCGGTTCCGCTGAAATGGCCTCCTGTATTTCAAGGTATTCCGAGCTCATCTTGTGCTCCTCTTTTGTGTGTCAGGAAATAGTCAGACAATTGAACAATCAGAGCACTGAAAAGCTGTTCGGTGCCTCGTGATGCAAGGAAGTGTGAGCTATTTAAGAACTAATGTGAAAAATGGCAAATTATATGCTATCAGGTAGGTCTAAAAGGGAAAAAAAAAAAGGAGGAATAAGTCAATATGGTTAGACAGGGCTATATTCAATGAGCACACTTTTGCTTTGAAATTGGGCAAGAAGGATGTTATTCCTTAGGAGATTTTCCTTGGGAATGTGGAAGAAGATACCTCTGCTCTGCAAGATGCATTTTGCCCCTGGAATCCCCATATTTGTATGAATTATCTGATTTAAAAGAATTGGATGCACAGAAATGAGAATTTTTTTTTCTTTTACATCAGAGAAACCAAAATGAATTCTCTCTGTTAAAATAAACAAAGATTATTTATACAAGAAAAGAAGTGTCCAATCAATCATTTTTCAAGCAGAAATGATGTCAGAAAGAAAAGTGTTGCATTAATGATCATTATTTGGCCACTCTGCAGAGGTTTCTCTGGAATGAGAAGTTGTTGAGTTAATCTGAGTGGACACACCACAAAGACATTACTTCAAACAGCTGGTGACTTTGGCCAAAGGACTAAGTGAGGGTTTGAAACCAAGTGCCACATAAAAACTGAATAAAATTAGAATTGCAGAGTGCGTTTTGCTGTTCTTTGTCGATGAAGATTTCCCAGGCCTTTAGTTGGGAATTAAATCTGCTTGTTCTGAGGTTCAAAAGGTGGGTAAATATTAATAGAATTCCCACAACACCTACAGGTAACATGAGAGACCAGAGGTTTAAATGAGCGTGTCCTTCTTTTGCACAAACTTTGGGGAGATCCAAGAATGTCAGAGGCTGTTTTTAATTCTTACAGGATTTTCTGATCACAGTTAATTCATGAAATCCAGTTTTCAAACACTGAGGTTCTGTTCCAACTGCCAAACTTTTGCTCCCCAGTCTCAAAAATGCCCCCCTTCCACAGCACCATCATTTTTGGATTGTACAAGTAAACAGCCTGAGTTTATCTTCCCAAAATTCTGCCACTCCAGAATATATTTGGGTTGCACTGAAAGTCTACATCTGGCTTAGAAGGGACAAGGAAATTGGCCCTGCAGAAAATTCAGTAATTCATGAGCCATGTGCTCATAAAGCAAGAAAAGCCTTATATCAGAAGATACTTTTTTATAATATATATCAAAAATAAAGCAGAAATTGTTTAATAGAGTCTCCAGGATGAAAATATATTCTCTATTTATTAATATTGGAAAAATCTAATTGTTTATGTTTGTTGAAGGTGGAGTCAAAAGATTTTACCAGAGTGCCCATTCCCATCAAATTTTAAGTCTATGACAAATTATTAAGACACTTTCATGAAACCCAAAGGATTGCAAAGCAAATGTAAAGATACTTTTAATTATAGTATTTTCTATCAATATATACATTTATACTGAAGTAGATACACTCTACAGAAAGATGGCAAGTTTTTGTATGAAGAAAGGTGAGGAGGGTCAGAAAAGATGCACATTCTGCAGAAAATATGGAATATGGGCACTGTAATTAATGGATCAAATTGCCAGGGAATTGTAAAGAGGATCAGAGGGCACAAAGATAATTAGCAGATCAAAGGGTAGGAAGCCAAATGTTGAACTAAAATGATAGTAATGGAGACAGCTAAAGAGGAATTATTGACCAATAATTGTATTGCTTTAGGCAATGTGTGCTTTGATAGAACCATTATGAAGAAGGTTTTTAATGGACTAATCTGCTTCTATAAATGTGGAGTTATGAATGTCAAATGCCATGAATTCATTTTAGAGCCAGAGTGCACTAACAATAATCGAGATTTTAGGAGTTTGTAACAGGAATATCCATGGAAATAGAAGGAATTCAGACCCTTCCTTTGAACAGAGAAATAACAGTGTGATTTTCAGTGACTTGGCTTGTTGTGGTATCAACAGAAATTACACAGTTTATTCTGGAGTGGGAACACCCTGAACTAAAGCTTCTGTGAATCCTCTCCATTGCTCCAAATTTTATTCCCTTTGTTATCCAAAAGAGTTCAATTTTCCATGTTACAGCACACCTGCCTTCCAGGAATGAGGCTGGATCTACAGAGGGAAAAGCTAAAGGGCATCCAGGGTGTTCCAATCGTCCCCTGGAGTCCTGTATTGCTCAAAGTGCAAGATCTCTGCCTGAGTGGAGATTTCAATCCTGTTTTCATCCCCACACTGGGCTGGACACGGGGTCTTGCTATGGCAAAACACCCTGGGGTGTGGTTAACCAGGTAGGAAGAGTAGGTAAGACCCTGTTTGTGCCCTCTGATTTTGGACTTCAGTGCTACAGGCTGGGGCCAGAGTGGCTGGAGAGCAGCCAGGCAGGAAGGGAGCTGGGAGTGGGGATGGACAGGGAGCTGAACAGGAGCCAGAGTGTGCCCAGGGGGACAAGAGGGCCAATGGATCCTGGCCTGGATCAGGAACAGGGTGGCCAACAGGTCCAGGGAAGTGATTCTGCCCCTGGACTCAGCACTGCAGATCTGCAGGCTGAGTTTTGACTGAGATCTGCCTTTACAGTCTGGACTAACAGGGACAGTCCCAGGCTTGAGAGCCCTTGGAGTGGTTGGGTGTCAAGACAACTCTCTAGAAATGAATTTTAGGATATGTTGATGTAATTATTTTAAATAATATGTACTTTGAGTGTGGATAAAGATTGAAACTGCTCCAGGGGATCAGATTTGTGGTACAATGAAACTAAACTGTTGAGAGCTTTAATAAAATAGCAGAGGACCCTCAGGTGGCTGAGATCACCACCAGTTTTTTCAGGATGATTTTGGTTTCTGCTTCCATTTTTCAGAGTCCGCAGAGTCCGTCCACTAGGAAGATATAGAAACATGGAAAATGTAAAGTAAGTGGCATCTTTAGTTAGAACCTGGTGGATTTTTCTCCACAAAGAGGAGTAGATAAATACAATTTGTTCACAGCTTTGTTCTCCCATTTAGCTCATCATTAAGAGAAATCTGTGGGGGGAAAAGGATGTTCTGAGGTGTGGAATTTTTTTTCGTATATAGTAAATATCTCCCAGATTATTAAGTGATAGAGAAGATTGAAAATGTCACTCAAAGGAGCTCTTGTGCTTCTGCTGAAGGCAACAAAAAAATTTTCATTAACTGAAAGTCACCCAATTGTCTAAAAGTGGGAGTGCTGGGTCACTCCCAAAGATAGATGGATATGGAAGTTTTATGGAATGGAGGCAATGGTGAGTGTGTCTGTATAAAATTGAGGGTTTGGTTTGTAATAATAATTTTTGCAATCAAAATTATCCCTGCTACAGGATTACAATCTTATTAAAAACAGAGCTGGGGAAAGTTCTAACTATGCTCATCACTGTAGTCCTGAAAATGAAACATGAAATGGGATGAATGTCTAGATAAAATATATATTGAAAGATAACAAAGCAATGCTTTTTTTTTTCCTGCAGTTATAATTCCCAATTTTAAGAAAAAAATATAAATATATCTGTTTTAAGTCAGGAAAAATGAGAACACAGTTAAGGTTATTGAATGACTGATGTAATTTAGTGACTGTAACAGTATCTATAAAATTGATATCTCTGTAATTAGTGAGTGAGAAAAGTTTAATATTTCAGAAGTATCATTTTGGATGTGTAATTCCAGCTGCTCCTCAGTGCTAAATAAGGTCCCTGCGAATTACTTTCTAAACAACTCTTGATAAATGATCAGTCACATCTTTTGCTGCTTTTTCTGCATTAATACCCTAATTGTCTCACATATGAGATGGTGGAATAAGAGCAGGCTTAAAACTCAGTTGAAATGTATGTATTTTGTCAGAAGTGGTGCTGCACAGGCTCTAATAGAGAGAGGATGATGAGGTGCCCTGGAGTGATTAGAAATGCTGCAAGAGGGAATTTAATTTGGAAGATTGAGAGGTGTGGTGATAACTCCTTTCTACCTCCACACTTTTACCACTACTCAGTCTAACTGAGGACTTCTAAATACTTTATGAATTAAAGAAATTAACCCCAGCACTCCCAAACTGAAGGGACCCTCCACACTATTTGTAGATGGTTCTAAACCTTAACTCCCACAGCCATGGAATATCTTGAAGCAGAATTAAAAATAGCAGAAGGTGCTGTTCTTTTCCAGGCAAATATATGGATTTGGAAGGAACAGACAATTTTCAGTTTTCATATAGCAATGCTTTAACACAGCAATAATTACCTGGCTACCTCCAGATCCCTGAAAAGAACTACAGTATTTTTCAAAAGTGATATATATGCAATGGCCAGATTCAATAAATCCCAAAAGACAAACCCCACACACAGACTCTGTAAGTGTCCTCAACTGAGAGGAAGAAAACTCTTTAATTGTTCACTATTGTGTTGGAATTAAGCTTCATTTTCCCTCCTAATTCTCCCCAAACTAACTGAAATCATTATGTGACTAAACCCTCCCTCCCTAGGCCAGCACTTCTTGCCTTGAAGCCTTATTTAATCTCACCTGCAATCCAATTAAAAGCCTCTCAAAACTTCACACCTGCACTAATTGTGGATTCACATCAGTGCTTTGCAGTCATTAAGTCTATGAGTTAAAGTTTTTTTATGAGTGCAACTAATCTGGTTTATCAACAAAGCACTGGAAGTTTTCCCTGCTAAAACAGGATAATCAGTGCTCAGGCTCTGAGATTTCTGCAGGGGTCAGGAAGGAATTATCTTGTCTTACCAAGCATTTCAAAATGCCTAATTATGTTTGTTCATAAAACTTGCTCCTGAAACGACTGAAATCCGAGGAAAAGCTTTTGAACTTTTAACTGTGAATGAGTAACTTGGCTGAGGTGTTGATTTATGTCAGGAAGTCTTGTGAGTGTTTTATTCTTCAGTAAAGACCAAAAAGATACTGGGTTTGTGTTTTCAAAGTGGAACATCTAAGCTTCCATCTTCATGTTGCTGGGAAGGTTGGGACCCTGTATTTCCATGGATATATGTGTGCATGGATGCATATTCCCTGAGAGACACATGGTGTGGTCCCCCCCAGCTCACAGAACAGAGTCAAGGTGAATAAATATCTGTTATTACCAGGCTTGTTAATAACTGTGCACACAGTTGCCAAATTCCTCTTGTGTATCCCAAAGTTCCAGTATGCAAATACTTAAAATTGTCTATTTTGCTAAAGATTTTCTTTTTTAAATTAAATTTCTTCCCCCTCATCCAACAGCAATCACTCAGCAATGGAAAACCCACCTAGAACCACAGATAAATGAGGCTAAACAAAAACAGAGCAAGGAGAAAGAGAGAAGTACTTGTAATTCAGCCAGGAAGCTTTTTTTTTCCCTTATGGATTCTTGCTCCTAATCCACCCAGAGTAAATCACCACGTTTGTGGCACGTACTCCAGCTGGAGCAGCCGTGGGGAACATTCCCAGCTGCACAGATCCCTGACACAGGTGCTGGGCTTTGGGCTCCCTGGCTGGCCAAGGGCAGGGAGTTTTTGGCAAATGCCCATAATTCCATGGACTGGAAGAGAAAAGGCAGGGAGAGAGTGGTCAGCTGGCACCAGCACTTTCCATAGAGCCCCAAGCCCGAGCCAGACCTGCCTGTCTCATTCCTCACCCCGTATTCTGAATCACTGTCAAATTCCTAAACTTATTTGGCAATTCAGTGGGAGGATTTTTGGCTGGAGTTACTGGAACAGAGACATTGGGATATTCAGTACCTCTGTGTATGCTACTACACCCTTCAATTGTTCATTCTGGGGCAGAAGGACTTGTGGGGGGTCTTTTCTCCTCCTTTTTTTTAGTTTTTTCCCCTCCTTATTTTCTGCTCTCCCCTCAGCTTTTGGGTTTTATTCCATTACCCCCTTTGTTTTTTTTCTTTATTTTTTTTATTCCTCTCCCTGTTTGTTCATTTTCTTAATTCCCTCCCTCGGACATTTTAAACTATTTTTTTGCCCTTTCATTTTTTTTACTTGTGATTTCTTTTTTTCATCCCTTCCTTGTTTGTTTATTTTTTTAATTCTTCCCTTTGGATCTTAACCACTTTTTCCCCTTATATTTATTTCTCCCATGTGTTTATTTTGTTGTGGGTTTTTTTTTTTACACCCTTCTTGTTTTTTTTGGGGGGTGGGGTGTTTTTTCAGGTTTATCTTCCCCCTTATTAAATTTCCCCCCGCAGCTGGAGGGGAAAGGAAGGACAAGAGGATTCTGTGGCCAGGCTGGCACTTGGCAGTGAGAGCTCAGACTGTTCTTCATGAGCTGGACACGCTGCAGGTGTAACTCAAGCACAGTGACGTTTGTTATGGCCCCTAAATAGCTGCTGCTGATGTTGCAGAACTGGTGCTGAGCCAGTAGAAATGATAAACCATAATTAAGCCCAAACCCACGACATTATGATGTTGATAGAGACAAATATACATCTCTCCTCTGTTAGTGCCACGTTTGGATCAATCCATGTGGGATCTGCCCACGAAAATGGGCCCAATCACCTGCTGATGGTCTGTTGGGAAAGGTACACTAGAAGGGCCTCCATCAGGTTTTTTTGTAAACTGAGGTAATTTTCTCTCCAGCACTCTAATTAAAGTAATAATTATATTTAAAAAAGGGTTAGATTCCTTATGTTGTAAAGATACTTTTCCAGCTGGGAGCTGACAGAGATGAGTTGTCTGTTCGTGAAGATCTAAACTGGGCACGTCTGTCTCTGTGTTTATAGAGCTCTAATCTCTGCTGTATAAATAACCTCTAGTGACCAAAAAAGGCCAAAAAGCAGACCTCCACTTCAACAGAAATTTGGCTTTATCAGTGTGATAAACTTGGAGCGACGGCCAAGGTTTAGGACAGCAAGGCCTGAGCACCCACCCCAAAAATCCAAGCTGTGAGTGTCAAATCTGCGGTTGGGAGGATGCCTGGAAACCTTGGGAAGGCCTTAGTTGTGCCAGAGATGACTTTTGGCGCCTGAAGGCCCCTGTTCAAAGAGAAAAAACTTCAATATTGGTTGGTGCAAGTTGACCGGCCCTAGACAAGGTACCGTGAACATCCCAACTCTCTCCAGCAGGAGAACAGAGGGGATTTCACTGAAATAATTCTTAGCTTTACTGACAGCTTATCTGACCCAAATTCCTTCAGGCAAAACATTTAAAATGAAAAAAAAAATAATTAAAAATGGTGGGTTTATTGAGCAGTTTTGCTGGGAAATATCTGACTTCAGTCCCTTCTAAAATATGTGTGAGGTGTCTCTCATTTAACCAGTGTGCTGGTATAGATTATAAACCCAACGACAATTGGGTTAATGCCAACATTTTTGTTGGCACTACAGTTCATTTTATTGTAACCTTTCAGCAACTCCGTGACTAAATTCAGAATCCTTGCTTTGGATGTCAAGAATGGTAAGAAAGAATAGACATATTTTCTCTGGTTTCACAGAAAAACTTGTGGGTTTTGGCTCTTAAGAGTGAAAATGAAACATAATTGGCAACATCATATCTTCAGTGAGGCCTGAGTGAGACATCCCTCTAATATCCCTCTAATATTATCAATGACACAGGTTTTTCTTTTTCCTCTTTGTTACCTTAACCATTTACATCCAAGTACTTAAGGCTTTCCTTTTTTCTATGTGTGAGGCATGAATATATACATGATGTAGTGATTTCATATGGATGATAAATGGAGATATTATTCCCCAGCATGTGAATAAATAAAAAGCTACCAACTCACACCGAGCAAATCAGTAAAACCACATCTCAACAAGTGGTTTAACCTTTGTTTTATTCAAAAAAAAGGATACCTTCCCAGCAAAATATTTTATGAACTGCTCCACCTGTCCTTTCCAAAGGTTGTTTTACATCTTAATTGGCTCAGATATTTTTCTCCTCATTGATTAGGCTGATCAGACAGATGGGTGGGGAAATATATCTAAGAAAAGGATATCAAAAGAAACAAATGATGCTTTTAAATGTGCTGCTGGTGCTGTCAGTGCTCATTGTGACAGATCAGCACCCAACAAATCTATGAAGTCCAGAAATAAAATGGGCAGTGCCAGAACTGCTCAGTGATGGACAGAAAGTTCATCCTCCTGTGTTTATTTTCAGCAGCTCATCACCAGCACCAAGAATATTCAATAAATACCCAATGCACTATAGACTGACACAGCTCTCCATGCCATTATTAATAGCAGTAACTATGCTAATATATGTAATGAGCTACTTATCTGTGCTATAAACATGTAGGGCTGCATTAAAAGCACTTTTTAATCCCAGGTAATTTTAAGGTTTGATCAGCTTGTTCAAAAATCAGATTTTTTTTTGTTGTGGAGCTCTGACTGCAGCCTTTGAAATCCTGTGCTAAAAGGTGGTTTCCCATAATGTAGTCAGGAAATAATTGTGTTCTCTTGGAAATAATTGAACAGATGATAAGCCATCATCTCTTGCAGAACTTGGCCTTTCTGTATAAATAAATCCTCTCAGTGCAAGGATCCTGTGTGGTCAAACTGATTGCCAGAAAGAGAACACTCTCTGTTCATTATCTGGATCTCTTCACTCTACTCAATCCAAAGAGGCATTTTGCAAAAGCTTGCAATCACCAGAACAGAAAATAGATGCGCTGAGATGTTATTGCATTTACAGAGAGCTCCAGGATAATTTATTTATGAGATGCCTTGTTGCTTTTACATACTACTTACGTTCATCAAATTTTTGGCATTTATTCTTCCCAGTTGGGCCAGTGAAAAGCAGCCAATTAAGGTGTTATTCAGGCATAAAAATTCCAGCCCCATCATCACAGAAGCAGAGAAGTAGGAAAGCGAATTATCCAAGAGGTTTTTTTTTTTTTTTAGAAGCTTCTAATAGGTTCAGCTCAGGTAGGCAGAAAGGGGTCTGGGAGGTGGCAGGTAGAGCTCAGAGCTGGGTCCTTCCCACAAGGGCACAGCGTTCCTCTGCAGTGATGCCCTTCCCAACCCTCTCCAAGAGCAGTTTTTGGCAAGGTTCCACCCCTGGCTCAGCACGGCTGTCATGTCTGGTTCTTGATGGACCATTTGGGTGAAGTATTTGGACAATTTTCTTCCTGTGATCCGTGGGGATGTTCCTGTGCAGGGCCAGGGGTTGGACTCGATCCCTGTGGGTTCTTGTGGGTCCCTTTGGACTCAGCCTGTTCTGTGATTCTCTGAACCTGCCACCACCTGTTCTGCAAGTGCTGAGACTTGTCTGTCGCGTTCCACGGGGCTGTCCCTCGACGAGGAGGCAACTCAGTGGACAAAAAATGTCATGATTGGAGCTTATTTCCACAGGAGAGACTTTGACCAGGTGAAGTCAGCGGGTGCCTGAGCAAGGAAAAGCTGTGAGTCCATCACTTGTGAGTCTGTAGTTCCTCACTCCTTGAAAAACGAGGATGGGGGAAGCAGAGGTGTTTGGTTTTCTGCCTTGTTTCACCCCAGCACTCGCTGATGATTTAGGCTTTCAATACATAGTTTGAATCCTCTCCCACTGTGGCTCTGTCCTACAAATCTGGCCATGAAGGAAGTGATTCACGCTCTAATGGCAGCCCTAAAACTTTTTTGTCCAACAAACAAATATAATTTTGTGTGTCCAGCAAAGTTATTGTACCTTTATGCTTATGGCAATTCAGTTATGTCTGAAAGAAGATTTAAGTGTGGTGGTGTTTCAGTTAAAGATCAAACCCAGCTGTGTTTTGCATGGTAACACTGTAAACCACTGCTATTTCTATTAAAAAAAAATCCATTTTCCTCTAACAGATTACATTGTTTCTTTGAAGTGTGAATCTAAGTAGCTAATATTTATAATAACATGTACATCATTAATCTTCAGACTTTACAGTCCTATTTAACCCAGTGAAGCTTCAAAGGGTACAGATGCCATACACTGTTTATTGAGATAGGAGGTAAAATCTAAATGAAAGATCTGAGGAATCAAAATTATATCTGTAACATTGTTTTTTAATCTGCAGAACACATTTAATTCCAGACGTGGTACAAAGCTACCTGGATATTTGCCTGATGAACAGTTCTATGGACACACTGGAAAGGG
Organism: Manacus vitellinus; assembly: GCF_001715985.3. NCBI lineage: Eukaryota > Metazoa > Chordata > Aves > Passeriformes > Pipridae > Manacus > Manacus vitellinus. Next base: position 3,109,789 of record NW_021940571.1, read on the forward strand.
TAAACATATTAATTAGAGCTTGCACAGCTCCTTCTTGCTGGTGTAATCATTAAATTGATTTTTCCAGTCTGACATGTAATTGTTCCAGCGATGGAATCCTGCTTTCCACTCTCGTTCTGCTTCATCAATATTTCCTGTAAAACATGAAATGGGTTACATTAATCTAAATTTGAATCTCTTTGTATGCTAATTGAAAAATAATTTTGATTATCAATGTCATCTGCTCCAAATACATTATAGGCTGGTCCTTTGCTTGTTTTCTTAAACCTGGAATGACTCAAAATTCAGTGATTAATGCTTTGTCTTTACTTCAGGAAGAAAGAACTGCAAAGATGTCATTCTGGCACATTGCAGGGCAATAAATATACTTATTTATGGGCTTGTGGCTTTTGGATAGTACTTCTGTCCATCAAATTCATCATTTTAAACCCACTTTTTTATTTTTTTAGTCCTGAAAATATTCCTTTGGTTCAATATACTCTGCAGTGAGAACTCCATACCCTAAAGACTACAGTATGTAAAATGAGGTAGATGCTTGTAAACATAGAACGAAATCACAGCTTTATTCCATGCATTGCCATTAGTTTGGATGGAATCCAATGGATGGCCAAGATTTCACCCTGGCCATCTCCTGGAATAAATTCCTGAGTTAAAAGCAAAAAAGGCCCAGGTTTGGAGAAAGAACTGTGAAATGTGAACTATGTCAACATGAAACCATCTTCTCTTTCCTGTTCCACCCCAACCTATAAAGCATTTGCTGACTAATCCCGTGTCCCAAGGCAATATTTATTGCTGAATTTGTTATGAGCATCAGAGCAGAGGGTGAGGATGAGAAGAGTAATAAAAGTACATCATTTCACAAGGTTCTCAGAGTGTTTTACAGACCAGGATCACTCTCTCCAGCCCCAAAAAGTAATTAACCCTCCAGGGAAATGCAGTGACCTCCCAGGAAGGTAACACACGAGGGCTGTGTCACACCCTGGGGCTCATCAGTTTGTAGCAGTTGTGGACTTTAGGGAAAAGTTTATAAACCACTGATGATCTCTGAATGCTTTATTCATTCTGGACCTGACTATCTGGGTGTCCCTGTTGCCATTGCTGGCTTCCAAAAAAACTTGGACATTGTGTTCTGGAGAGAACAGTTCCATGGTTTCTTTATGCTCTTCTGACTTTATGTTCTTCTGCTGCAGTGGAGCACCAGCCCTTTCCCTCCATAAATACACCCTTTCCCCCTTTTTTATGATCTGCCAGCACTGTAAGTGTAGCTGGTGATGGGAAAATGAAATACTTTTGTGTTTTACACATCAGTAGAGAAAATATTCAGGAAAGAGAGTTAACTGAATCAGAGATTTAGTCTGGAGAAGCATCCAGTAATTTGGTTGCTTATCTGCAGTTTAGCTCAACATTTCCAAACCTTTTTGGTCTGGAAATCCAGATGGCAATTTAATGAGAGTTTGAAATGAGATTTACATTGCTTCTTGGTTTTAGTGAGACCAGAAATAAAACCAAGAGACTTTTTCTTGGGAAAGTTCTGTGTTTCTACGTGGTTCAAAAGGGAAAGTGTGGAGAACAACTATGGGAAAAAATCGTTAAAAAATTAACCACACTCTTCTCCCTCAGTTCAAAGTTGTAAATAAGCTTGGTTATATCAGAGATCAAAGAAAAGTTCAGATATTTTTTATTTTTTTTTTCTTCAGGCTACAGTTACCATTAACTCAGAGAGGATTTGTAAGTGCTGGTAACAATAAAACCTCATTTAGGTTGCTAAGCCATGACTCAGAACTATGGGGAGAAGACACACAGATCATTGTGCTTTCCTGATTCTAAGAACTCTCCTTTAAACATTTTTTAATTTAAAGATGTAGGCAGGGTCTCAGGTAAAGCCAAATTTTCCATGTTAAGTCAAATGGATTGGTAATTTAGTGTATGAAGCTGTATTAATATTATTTGGAGAAAAATACCTAAATCATATTTCTTATCTTATTCTTGATTTTGGGTATCCAGTTTTATTTATGCAGGTAAAGGCTCCACTTATGAATTTAAAAAAGACCAATTCCTTCTTTAATTATTCAGGTGTAGATGTGCTTGAAGTCTGCCCAGACTTTAGAAACTGGAATATCTCTACCATAGACACATCTTGAATTAAAAGTCACTGTTGTAGGGTATAAACTATGGGGCATTTCTGTGCTTCTTAAAGATTATGGTGAAGAAAGGAGACAGCTAGAGAAAGCAGGCACCAAAAAATTGAGAGTAGCCACCATTATGAATCTAAAAGACAAAAGGGGGAAGGAAAACACTGAAATAAGAACTTGGATTCCAATTTGTTTGCTTTTTTCTTTTTTTTCTTTTTTTTTTTTTCCAGTGATAAGATCCAAATTGAAGTCACAAGTCAATGCATCCCATTATCACCAACATCATCAATCTCTTTGAGGCAACCACCCATGACTTAGATGAGCTGACAGCTGGGAGGCAGAGCAGGAAAAGATTAGAGAATTCGAGCTGACCCATAATTACAGCTCAGAGCTCTGGGTGACTGCTCTGGGCTGAACTGTCAGGGGGGCCACTAACAACCCACAGGGGGGATTCTGCTCCCTGCAGTCATTTAGGCCACCCAAACTTTGGAGTAATTCTCGTTAGCCCAACGCAAAGCTCAGCGAAGCCGACAAGGAGAAAAGGGGAGATTCTCCAGGCAACGAGTCAGAGTTCTGAAAGGTCCCAGTCACAGAATCATAGAATCAGCTGGGTTGGAAGGGACCTCCAAGACCATCAAGTCCAACCCTTGATCCAACCCCGCTGTGGTTCCCAGCCCATGGCACTGATGCCACATCCAGTCTGTCCTTAAACACCTCCAGGGATGGAGAATCCCCCACTTCCCTGGGCAGCCCATTCCAATGGCTGAGCACCCTCTGTGGAGAGAAATTCTTCCCAATATCCAACCTAAACCTCCCCTGGCACAGTTCAAGACTGAGCCCTCTTGTCTTGCTGATGGTTGCCTGGGAAAAGAGACCAACCCCCCCTGGCTCCCCCCTCCTGTCAGGGAGTTGCAGAGAGTGAGGAGGTCTCCCCTGAGCCTCCTCTTCTCCAGGCTGAGCCCCCCCAGCTCCCTCAGCCTCTCCTCACAGCACTTGTGCTCCAGTCCCTTCCCCAGCCTCGTTGCTCTCCTCTGGACCTGCTCCAGCCCCTCCATGTCCTTCCTGAGCTGAGGGCCCAGAACTGGACACAGCACTCCAGGGGTGGCCTCACCAGCGCTGAGTCCAGGGCAAGAATCACTTCCTTGGACCTGTTGGCCACACTGTTCCTGATAATCCAAGGGTTCTTGGATTCCTCAGCAGTGCAGACACTGCATTTCCTATCCTTCCATGCAGCCCTTTCATGGCATTGCAGCAAAGTGACATTTATCACCACACTGTCCTTTGAGCTGCTGGATGTGCCAATAAAGTGCTAATCTTCAATGTATTTTTGTGTATTAACATTAAGATTGGGACAAAGGCCATGTAGCTGTTATGATATAATAGAATTAATAAGGGATGACAAGTTAGGATTAATTTTTGTGTCCTCAAGAGCTCATAATTAAAGGTACTTTAAAACTTCCTGATTCATTAGTGTGATAAATGCTGCAGGTTTGTGCTGTAGATTCTCATGGTGAGAGTTTCACAAAAGTCCAGGAAGGAGAAAACAAATAGGATCTATATTCTAGTATCTCTATTCAGTATTCTTGTGACCCTGCCTTGGGACTGGAGGATCTCCAGAGGCCCCTTTCCAACCCCCTGTGATTCTCTGATTCTTTAAATCACACTCTCTGAACACTAAAACTTTGTTAACCCCAACCATATATTCATTTTCACATGTATGTTTAAGAAATTCAGATTTCTTTCTTTATTGTTTTTCTTCTTCCAAGCATCAGTACAGCTCTCTGGGAGAGAAATTATTGTAAAGGCTGGGATCTTTCCAATTACATGGGATGGAAGGTACTGGAGTCAGAAAGAAATCAGATTGTTAAGGTACAGAAACTGTACCTTAACCACACTGCCCATAGGTGCAAAGAGTAAATTTTACTCTGTCAGTAGGTGCTGTAGTATTGGTGAGGTGACTTCTGACTAGTTCACAATTCTGTGGAAATTTAAAACTAATTGTGAGGATGAATGTTCTATTTAGCCAAATTTTCAATATTCTTACTCCCCTGAGTGTTTAGCTCTGCAGAATCCAGACACTGCTTGGAGGATCACAGCAAACACAATTATTTTTGTTACTCACTGGCCAAGAGGTTGAAATTTCTCTGCCTCCACATCCAAAATCTTTTTAGGGTGGTTTTAAAACTTAATGTATTTATGGCACCTACTTTGATTTCTCTACAGATGATACATGATGCAGTAATATATAGAAAAAAAAATAGAAAAATATGTATTAGGCACACTAAAATAGTAATGGACCAGTAATGGAAAGCTTGGCTGCCTGCAGCTTTCTATAATCAAGAGGAAGCAGGCATATATAAATAACTAGGGCTCTAGATGCATTAAAGATTGTGTTGAGGAGGTAGAGACTAACATAGATGCTTTTATAATTAACATATGATTGCTCTAAAAGCTACTTAAAAGTCACTTAGTGTTTACTGTCCCTCCAGTGCGTTTCTTGTAGAACCAGTCACCAGCAAAAGTTCTGGGGCTTGTCCCAGTGCTCTCACCCTCCAATGGAACATTAAATCTGAGTGCTCCCAGCTTGGCTGGGGCTGAGGGGGATGGAGGGTGTGCCCAGTGCCTTCAAAATGGGGTTAAAATCCCAGTGGAAATTGTGTCTACTTGGAATTTAGAGCTCATGTGAGGCAGGTCTAGGGCCAGTTTACTTATCTAGTGATTGTTACCAAGTGGGGCACAAAACTAAGAGCTCTGGCCCAGTGATAGGTTTGAGTGTTGAAACTCAAGGAGAAGACACTGAGAAATCTTCCAAAATCATACAAAGTTCTCTAGAGAGATCAAGGGCATGTTTTATATGTGGCTGTTACTCTTGTGTTACTGTGTGAGGTTTATTCTTTCCTTATTACTTTTTCTAACCCATAACTGTGATTTTTTTTTTAATGTATCTGATTCAGTCGCTTGAGGAAAATGTAAATTATTTAACCATAAAGATGGCAGGGGCTAAATATTTTCCTCTCTCATATATTTTAACTGCCTCGAGGAACTTGTCTTGCCCAGCCTGTGATGGGAACAGGCTTGTTCAGATGCAGGACATTTTTGGAGCTGGTCATTAAAAGCTGAAAAGACCTCAAGGGGTGGCAAGGCTTGTGCTTGGATGGGTCAGGAACTAAACAAGTGGCTACCAAGCACATCCTGATCACTTTACACTGAGAAATCATTGCAATTTCTGTAAAATAAGTTGCTTTTGTTGCATAAAATAAGTTGCTCTTTGGGTTCTGCCTGGTAGAATTCTACCTACCTGAACCCTACTTGAACTTGTAATAATGATAACATAAAATCTCCTTACTTCTTCTTCTCTGTTGTCTTACATCACCTCGTGTTAAAGCAACCTTTTTCTAAGACTATTGCAATGGAAGGAGTAATAGAAAAGAGACACCCTCAGAAAATGAGAAAATACATATATTTATGGGATTCACTGTCCTTTGGGCATAAGAGGAGAAAAGAAATGCAAAATAATATTTCAGTGAGGAGAATTATTGCAATATAAAGTATTATATCATGGTCTTAAGCAGAATTATAAAGAGATTTTTTTTTTTGTCAGGATGCTATAACATTGTATAGAGATCATAATGGAAATACTCTGTTTTTATACTTACAATATTTCAAGGACTGCCAGATGTAGACACATGACAAAACAGTGCTACCTCAACAACATTCCTGTCTCAGCTCTACATTAGGATCCAGACACGATGATTCTTTTCATTTTTCCTGAGAATATTCTCATGAATTTCTTGTAATTGGATGCTGTAAATTTATGTTGTAAATCACTGATTATGGCCAAGTGATGTGTTTCTGTCTCCTGGCAGATCCTGGGTGTTGCTCTGTCATCCCTCCCACCACGGGACCATGCAAAGCCACTCTGGGGTTGGCCTCTGCCCGGGGATGTTCTCCCTCCTGCTCCCCCCCAGAGCACTTGGTTGTGCTCAGCCCATTTGTAGGATACACATTTTTCCACAGGGATTCCCAACCAGGTTCAAAAAAATACAGAAATCAGTTCAGTTCTCCTGGCTCAGCACAAACGACTTGTCAGAGTCTTTGAAACCTCCCCAAAATCCATCTGTAATTTGGTACACTGTGATTTTAAAATCACAGAGTGAGGCTCATAAATTATTCATTTTACCTACTGATTTTGCTTCTCCTGATTTAATTGAAAAACATCTGTTGAACTGAGAGGGGATAAAAGTTGAGCCATAATACAGTCATAGACTCAAATGAGGAAGGAATAAATTATTTCAGAAGGAATCATCTGTGCACCGTGACAGTTTACATATTTTTAAGACTTCGCATATTTTTAAGACTAGCACTCAAACTGAGCCTTACAGGAAGATTTTAAATTACTAATTAACATTTTAAACGTGTATCTTATTTCTGAAATGAGACTTTCCCCCAGTCAAACTGCAGAATGTGGTTCCAGAGCTGCAAAATCACTTTATAAAATCAATTCCTTTTTGAAATCCAAAGCACAGAGGCTTGGTCTGTTTGCTGGGCTTTGTGAAAATGGTGATGTTTGCCTGCTAAAAGTTTGAGTTCTCCCTGTTCAACTGGATTTAGAGTTTCACACAGCTCCTTATACTTTTCCAAGTAGTGAAATCTCAAACCCCTATTTTATACAGGGTCAGGTACAAATCAGTTGTTTAGTTTAGGCAGATCTTGCAGTGTCTGTTTGTCATCAATGGCTGACACTCCAGAAATAAAACACAAGACTCTCACGTGAGATGGAAACCAGAATCCCCTCTTGGCAGCAGCAGCACACTTAATATCCTCTGTGGATTAGCTGCATAATAATAGAATCCCATAAATAATAGATAATATAATCCAAATATAACAACCTTAGACACAAGAAGTTTATACAGAACATCTAAAGCTTCCAAAAGTCCCTCCTTAAACACTGTTTTTCCTGCCTTCTCCAGCATCCAGGAACCCAGAGCCTGGCAGCACCAAGGCTCTTCCCTTGAGAACAGGGATTTGCAGCACTTTTAATGCCTCACATTGTGGCTGCATCTGCATTTTGGGCCGGAGAAACTCCACATCACAAAGTCCTGGGCCTTGGTTTGTCCCCAGTTTTTGTCCTAACACCAAACAGGGTGGTGACCTCTGGAGAGAAGCACAGGGCACGTCCTGGGATCCTCATCATGGACAGTTTTATCCAGTACCTGAACACCTCAGCGACAAATAACACAAAGATTTGAACTCAAGCATCACACTAATATCCTTGCATAAAAGTTTCACATAAAAGCATGCATAAAAGATTTTTTTACCTGTCATTTCCAGGACTTTGGGGAAAAAATATTTCCAGAATCGACACTGCTGAGCACGGAGTTTTGTCAGGATCTCTGGAGTGCTGGTGTTTAGTGTCAAATATTTCTGCTCATTGCTGGTGAAGGCTGGCCATCTTATTCCATTAATCAGGGTCCCATTAGGAGCCCTAAATGAGAAAAGAAACACTTCATTTAGAATGAGAAATCACCTCAGCACACCAATGCAGCATTATTTGGTCTTACTTAACAGCTATTTCAGTTTAAGTGTGTTAGTTTGGATTTACTGGTAAATCCTTTTGTAAGTAACAGGGGGGAAAAGGAAGGTAAATGTGATTTAGTCTCATTTGAAAAAAAATATATTTATATTCCCCTTTTTAGGTGTTCTGGGTTCATCTAAGGGAAAAAGTTAATAAATGACCATATACAAACTACTTGATGAATTTGGAAATTCTCACAGAAGATATAAATTTTTGTGGATTACTCAAGAACAAGCCAAGCCACAAGTCTGGGAGGTTGAGTGGTTTATGATTCAACTTGAAGGTTGCTGATCCCTTTAAATACATTGGACTAAATAACTGGGATAAACATGCAAGTAAAGCCACAAATAATGTCTAAACTTGAAGAGAAAACAATTATCCCTCATTAAGCAGAACTGTTCCTCCTTGAATTATGTTGAGCCCTGTTAGTAGAGTGTCAAATGGAAACAATTTGAAATCTTCTGGAAATTGGGAAGAGGTACAGAGTGCTTGACCTTCTATAAAACAAGCTCTGCATGTTAAAGGATCACAGCTGTTGGTGCTAAAATAGTTTGATAAATATTTATCAAACAACAGAATTCATGAAGTTCTAGGGCCAGGCATCCAGTTTTTTACCTTCAAAAAAGACAGTACTAAATGAGGAAAAAAAATGGTTTAAATATGTAGAACAACAAGAGTTTTGCATTAAGGAACAAATGAGACAGAACATGATTTTCAGAAAAAGAAGTAGATAAGTACTTCAAACAGTCACAAATCACCATTAGCTCAGAAGAGGTTAGGAATAGAAACTACACATCTTATTTCAGTGCAAGCAGAAGGAGTCATTCTCTTTTCTAGAAGCTGATATTGAGGAACCTGGGATTTAGGGCAGAACAACAGTAACTGATGATTCTTGGTGGGATCAACTAAGAACATTATTAGCTAAGTTAACTTGGTTCTCTCTGCTTTATTTTTCACCAGAAGGCAGCAGGCAAAGGGGAGTCCAGGGTGTGTGGAGCCCATTTTTGGTTTCTGCTTGCCAAAGGTGGAAATTGAGGTGCCAGGTGCAGGTGGGAGCAGTCAAAGCACAAGATGCAGCTGCTGAAGTAATATCAACATCTCCCAGTTAACTCAGAATTAACCAAGTTTTCAGACCAGATTTTAATATTCTGGAGTCTTTGGCATTGGCTGCTTAGAGAAACTATGTTGGGGTAAGAGCCTCAGCATGTCATTTCCTCAATTGCTCCCTTCTTTATGAATTTTTCGTGACTAATTCAGCTCTGATTAACCTGCAGCACCTTTTTAAGCTGCACATTTATTTGTGGCTCATGAGAATGATGACTTAAGCAGAGCTGACTTGCACTTCAGTTCAAGATCAGAACACTAATGGTGCTGTCAGTATTCATTTAACAGCTTTTATGCTATGAAATAAATCATGACATCCCACATTATAATTTCCAGGTGTGTGGGGGGATTACACAATGGCTCAATGGCTACAGATGTATTTTACTAAAAAGTGATTGAAAGAACTGTCAGATGAACACAGCACTTTGAAATCCATGAACCTGCTGATTATGCCATTCCCTCTGCATTTCCAGGAAGTTTATGGCTCAAAGAAATGTCCAGTAATTTCCTTCTTAGCTTCATTATTGAAAATTTCCCAAGTTGAAAAGCAGCTCCCAGTTAGAGCAAAATGGAGATCACAGGAGCATAATTTTGAACGGGGAAGAACAAGTTATGATTATAACCTCATTGTTCCCTCACAATTGCTTTCATTCCTTCTTGCTAATAACTTCATGATGAGAATTGCAGTGCCCAGAATAGGCTATAAAATTCCCTGTTCTTTGCACCAAATTCTAAGTTTAATAATATTCATATAGAAAGTAAAAAGTATGGTGAGAATATCCTTAGTGAGCAGACAGGAATCCAAAACACTGCACAAACTTCTGTCCATCTGTGTTTGGATGGACAATCTTTGCTGATACATCACAGGAACTTGTTTCTGCTGACAAAAATAAGTTTGATTTCCATGGAAATCTCCATCTTATCATCTTTATCAGTTCCTCAGACCTCTGCTTTTTCATCTTCTGGTACTCCTTAGCCATCTCTGCTTTACTACCTTCCAGTTTTGCCCTCTCTGTGCTGTCACTGGGGCCTGAAGATGTGTCCTGACAGTGTTTGGATCGTACATCTTCAAGGAGAACTTTTATCATCTGCATCTGCCTTGTCAAATCATCCTTCTTGGACCTCTCTCCGGATGTACAAGCTCTAGGCAGGTAAAACCTTCATTTTGTTTGGAGAAAATCATCAAATGTTTGGGTTGCAAGGGACCTTTGAAGGTCATTTAGCTCAACCCCCTGCAATGAGCAGGGATATCTTCAACTAGACCAGGAATATGAGCTTCACTCAATATTTTAGAAAGAAGTTGGTTCCTTTTCTGCACAGTTTTTCCTGTTTACAGGAGCAAGTCTTAAGGCAATTAAGAAACACAATTATTTGAATTGCTCCCAGAGAAGAAATGCAAGAGATAGAGAAAAAAAAAAAAAGACCAAAACAAACTCAAACCACCTGTGTTTAAATTCTGATGTGAACAGAATTTGTCTCACTATTTCAGATATTTTTTTTCCTTTGCATATGCCCTGAAGTTATAGCTGGACTCTCTCTACTCTGATAGTGATACAGCAGCTCATTTACAGTTAATTATTTTGTCTTTAGGGCAGCCAAACTTATTTTCTCATTAACTGGAAAACCAGAGTATCTTGTGGGCTCAGTCTCCAGTAAAGCTGCTCTCGTGTTCTACCTTCAAACTCACATGTGCTGTTATTGAAATTCATGAGCATTATTTAATCTTGTGCCCAGTGGAAGTTGCTTGGCTGTACTTGTTGTTACAAAGATCAGGTTCGTCCCCCTTTGAGTATTTATATCCACAACTGTCAATAACATTTAATTTTCAAGATTAATTTATAGTAAGTATATTAGATTTGACATAGAAGTGAAAAGGGTTTTACAGGAGCTTATTCACTGATCATTTCTCTGCATTTAATGTTCGTCTTCAGCAACTTCAGAAGGAGAAAGTTAATTTCATTCAAATGGAAAATGCAACATGAACACAGTTCTGTTAGTCATAATAAACATACATACATTACCATTCTCATTAATATGATCAATATAGCCTGAAATACAACCCTAGCTCACTGCATATTTATTTATATTCAGATAGCATTCCTTTTACAGATGGTCTATCACACAGATACACAAAAATACCTAATTCATCATCTGACTTTTTTTTTTTGGTAAAAATTCATGTTATAAAGTACTTGGGAAATATCCACTTTATTTTGTGAGGGAGCTCTGAATAGCAGAGCAAGAATTCATAGAGTGCATTCCATCATTTAAAAGAGGTTGTTCTTTTGTACTTTTAACTTATATTTTGATATAGTCCACAAAGAAAAATTTTCTCTGCTAACTCTCCTGAAAAAGTTTTTAGGCTGTTTTAGGATGAGTGTTGTAAACCAAGTGTAGCACATGATATCTCAGATGGTCCCAAGCTTTCATCATACTCCTCTTTAGCTGCTCTATTTGTGAACAGAACTGATTAACATGTTGTGCATTTCCCCAGAGCACAAGAAAACCAACCTGCCCATCATTTTAGCTGCTGGGTTAGACCAACCCAAACCCACCAACAAATTCAGAAGCTGGAACACACTTTTACCTCCAGTCCCTGGGGTAGCCCCTTCCTCCAGCCTGACAAATATTAGCTCTGGCTGGCTGGAGCTGTTGGTGGAGGGATTGCTCCCTGTGAAGCCTCATGCACTAATTTCACCTGGAAATCAAATGCAGACCT